>NC_088414.1:4917144-5079644 GCF_034236695.1 Oncorhynchus nerka | reverse complement strand
CATTATTTCCCTAACCAACACCTGTTAACACAACATGATGATGTTGTATTTCATATTGCTAAATGGTACACTAGTATACTAGTATACACTGTATATCCCTCTGCTGTGTAAGAGTTGTGTGTGTTTTGATTGTTTTTATACAGTTTATTGTCCCTGCTTGCAAAACAAATTGGCTCATGAACAGATGCGCACACAGGCATATACACTCACCTGACAGTTTATTAGGTACACCACCCCGTTCACGAAAATCGATCGCTCCTACAGAAAGAAAGTCACGTGGCCGTGTCTTGCTATATAAAGCAGGATGACAGGCATCCAGTTATTGTTCGTTTGATTGCTAACAACGTTTGAGCGCGATATGATCGTCGGTCCCAGGCAGGCCAGATTCAGAATGTCAGAAAACTCTGCCTTCCTGGGCAATAAGCATGACAGTGTCTGAGGTTTACCGAGAATGGTGCGACAAACAAAAGACATCCAGTCAGCGGCAGTCCTGTAAGTGAAAAAAGCTCATTGAAAGAGAATGGAAAGAATTGTACAAACTAACAGGCGGGCTAGAAACAGACAAATAACGGCACAGTACAACAGTGGTGTGCAGAATGGCACCTTGGAACGCACAACTTGTCGATCCATGATGGGCTATTGCAGCAGATGACCATTCCGTCCCTGTCAGCTGAAAACAAGAAGAAGCAGCTCCAGTACGCATGGGATCACTGGACAATTGAGGAGTGGAAAAACATCACCTAGTCCAATGAATCCCGGTTCTTGTTGCATCATGCTGGATCACTGGACAATTGAGGAGTGGAAAAACATCACCTAGTCCAATGAATCCCGGTTCTTGTTGCATCATGCTGATGGCAGAGTTTTGGCATAAGCAGCATGGACCCATCCTGCATGGTGTCACGGTACACTCTTAGATGGCAGAGTTTTGGCATAAGCAGCATGGACCCATCCTGCATGGTGTCACGGTTCACTCTTAGATGGCAGAGTTTTGGCATAAGCAGCATGGACCCATCCTGCATGGTGTCACGGTACACTCTTAGATGGCAGAGTTTTGGCATAAGCAGCCCATCCTGCATGGTGTCACCACATCCTGCATGGTGTCACGGTACACTCTTAGATGGCAGAGTTTTGGCATAAGCAGCATGGACCCATCCTGCATGGTGTCACGGTTCACTCTTAGATGGCAGAGTTTTGGCATAAGCAGCATGGACCCATCCTGCATGGTGTCACGGTTCACTCTTAGATGGCAGAGTTTTGGCATAAGCAGCATGGACCCATCCTGCATGGTGTCACGGTACACTCTTAGATGGCAGAGTTTTGGCATAAGCAGCATAGACCCATCCTGCATGGTGTCACGGTACACTCTTAGATGGCAGAGTTTTGGCATAAGCAGCATGGACCCATCCTGCATGGTGTCACGGTTCACTCTTAGATGGCAGAGTTTTGGCATAGATGCAGCATGGACCCATCCTGCATGGTGTCACGGTTCACTCTTAGATGGCAGAGTTTTGGCATAAGCAGCATGGACCCATCCTGCATGGTGTCACGGTACACTCTTAGATGGCAGAGTTTTGGCATAAGCAGCATGGACCCATCCTGCATGGTGTCACGGTTCACTCTTAGATGGCAGAGTTTTGGCATAAGCAGCATGGACCCATCCTGCATGGTGTCACGGTTCACTCTTAGATGGCAGAGTTTTGGCATAAGCAGCATGGACCCATCCTGCATGGTGTCACGGTACACTCTTAGATGGCAGAGTTTTGGCATAAGCAGCATGGACCCATCCTGCATGGTGTCACGGTACACTCTTAGATGGCAGAGTTTTGGCATGGACCCATCCTGCATGGTGTCATAGACCCATCCTGCATGGTGTCACGGTTCACTCTTAGATGGCAGAGTTTTGGCATAAGCAGCATAGACCCATCCTGCATGGTGTCACGGTTCACTCTTAGATGGCAGAGTTTTGGCATAAGCAGCATGGACCCATCCTGCATGGTGTCACGGTTCACTCTTAGATGGCAGAGTTTTGGCATAAGCAGCATGGACCCATCCTGCATGGTGTCACGGTTCACTCTTAGATGGCAGAGTTTTGGCATAAGCAGCATGGACCCATCCTGCATGGTGTCACGGTTCACTCTTAGATGGCCGAGTTTTGGCATAAGCAGCATGGACCCATCCTGCATGGTGTCACGGTTCACTCTTAGATGGCAGAGTTTTGGCATAAGCAGCATGGACCCATCCTGCATGGTGTCACGGTTCACTCTTAGATGGCCGAGTTTTGGCATAAGCAGCATGGACCCATCCTGCATGGTGTCACGGTACACTCTTAGATGGCAGAGTTTTGGCATAAGCAGCATGGACCCATCCTGCATGGTGTCACGGTTCACTCTTAGATGGCAGAGTTTTGGCATAAGCAGCATGGACCCATCCTGCATGGTGTCACGGTACACTCTTAGATGGCAGAGTTTTGGCATAAGCAGCATGGACCCATCCTGCATGGTGTCACGGTTCACTCTTAGATGGCAGAGTTTTGGCATAAGCAGCATGGACCCATCCTGCATGGTGTCACGGTTCTTAGAATGAAAGGTTCCAAAACATATTCAGAACCCTTGACTTTTTCCACATTATGTTACGGCCTTATTCTGGAATGGATTAAAACAACTCATTAATCTAAACACAATACCCCATAATGACATCACAATACCCCATAATGACATCACAATACCCCATAATGACATCACAATACCCCATAATGACGAAGCAAAAATAGGTCTAGAATGTATTAAAAATAAAAAAAACTGAAATATCACATTTACCTAAGTATTAAGACCATTTACTCAGTTCTTTGTTGAAGTACGTTTGGCAGTGATTACAGCCTTGAGTCTTCTTGGGTATGACGCTACAAGCTTGGCACACCTGTATCCAGGGAGTTTCTCCCATTCTTCTCTGCAGATCCTGTCAAGCTCTGTCAGGTTGAATGGGGAGCGTTGCTGCACAGCTATTTTCGGGTCTCTCCGGAGATGTTCGATCGGGTTCAAGTCTGGGCTCTGGCTGGGCCACTCAAGGACATTCAGAGACTTGTCCCAAAGCCACTCCTGCGTTGTCTTGGCTGTACTTAGGGTCAATGTCCTGTTGGAAGGTAAACCTTCGCCCCAGTCTGAGGTCCTGAGCACTCTTGTAGCAGGTTTTCATCAAGGGTCTCTCTGTACTTTGCTCCGTTCATCTTTTCCTCAACCCTTACACAGCTACACAGCACCAAACAGCACCAAAAAGGGTTCCTCTATGGGGCAAACCAAAGAACTCAGTATGGTTTTATTTAGCACCTTTTTTCAAAGAGTGAAAAGCATTGATCAACCTTCCTGTGGAACGTGTACAGGCTGGTGTACTGCCGTCCAATCTGCAGCAACTGCGTGATGCCATCGAGTCAGCATTGACCAACAGTGGAACGTTTCCGACTTGTAGAATCCATGCCCCAAATAATTCAGGCAGTTCTGGAAGCAAAAGGGTGGTACTAGATGGTTCTACCTAAATAAACTAGCCACTGAGTGTACATGAAAAAATATACACAATTGTGCACACATTTTCATTACAATCATTATCACGATTGGACACTTCCACCTGTCAGACTCACCCTCGAGGCAGTCAGCTGCAGCTCTGGTACTACAGCTGTATAGACCAGGTTACCGTTGACAACCAGCCGGATCTCAATGGAGTCCGTGGTAAAAGCCAGGATGTAGGGGAACGCACACACTGCAACACAACAACAAAAACAACGATGACTTCCTGCTATGGTTTTACAATGGACAGGACAACCAATCTGCATTTACATTCATCATATGCTCTGCACAGCAGCATAAGAAAAAGTCAAGTTACAGGCAGAACGGACAACCAAAGGTAACACAGAGTTCATGAGACAATTAAGTAATTATGATAAAAAGCACAGCATCAACATTCAGAAGACAGACACCAGGCTAAATGAGGTTGATATAAATGGTTGGGATATGTGATCGATAATAGACAATCGTTTCTTAATTAATCCCAAGGGGACAATTGGTTTGTCAAGGCAGCATCCCAGTACAAACATACCCACACAAACATGTAGAAGAGAAACTGTAGTTTATGTCATATTTATTTAAATCAAAAAGTAATGTCTCTTTAGTCGGCCATTCTCTGCTTTCATCAGTCGTCAGAAACAAACACACAGAAGCACAGAAGAACACACTCAACGACCTAGACTCAGTAGCCACCCGCTGCTGCATGTTACCATGGTGACAGGGCTTAGGCCAGGGCCGGAGGCTGGGCTGACCGCGTGTGGGGAGGGGACTGCTGGTTGCTATGGTTACCAGTACCACTCACCGATGGCATTGGGCATCTGGTTCCAGCTGAAGTGGAAGTCAGACGCGTTGGACTGGATCATGGGGGTGGAGCCGTTGAACGGACACACCTTCTTATAGGAGCAGATGTCTGTACAGCAGACAGAGATAAGACATCTAATTTCAGTCGTTAAACCATGTCCCAAATGGCACCCTATTCCCTTTACGGTGCCCTACTTTTGACCAGAGACCACAGGAAATGGGGTGTCATTTGGGACGCATCTTACGTATTTGTAAAGTAAGCTTTATACGAACAGATATTTGTGGGTTGACGACAATGGATAATAGACACGGAGTATACCAAACATTAGGAACACCTTCCTAATATTGACTTGCACCATATCAAGAAAGGACCATTCTTGATACACATGGGAAACTGTTGAGCGTGAAAACCCTAGCAGCATTGCTGTTCTTGACCCAAACCAGTGCGTCTGGCACCTACTACCATACCCTGTTCAAAGGCACTTCAATATTTTGTCTTGCCTATTCACCCTCTGAATGGTCACACACACACAATATGTCTCAATACTACCATACCCTGTTCAAAGGCACTTCAATATTTTGTCTTGCCTATTCACCCTCTGAATGGTCACACACACACAATATGTCTCAATACTACCATACCCTGTTCAAAGGCACTTCAATATTTTGTCTTGCCAATTCACCCTCTGAATGGTCACACACACAATCCATGTCTCAAGGCTTAAAAGTCTTTCTTTAACCCGTCTCCCCCCTTTCATCTACACTGATTGAAGTGTATTTAACAATTGACATCAATAATGGATCATAGCTTCCACCAGGAAACACCAGGTCAGTCTATGTGATGAAGAGTGTTCTCAATGTCTAGTGTATAGTCCGTGTATATTATAATGTTACTGTATATTAAAATGTAGAAACACCCCAGATAAATATTTATACTTTGATGTAAAATAAGGGATGAATAGAGACTCACAATTGTAACACAACAAAAGACCAGCCTCCCCGTCCTCGTACACATCGATGGCTGCCACAAAGTTGACCTGTGTGCACATGGCAGAGAAGAACACTGTATTGAATTGATTTGATTCAATTATGAAGAAAATAAACACTTAATTTATTCTATTCAATTATCATTCATTGGCCCGTCTTCAACTCGTCTCCCCTAAACTGTAACTCTTCCATTGTTGAGCTCTGTTCTCAGTTAACCAACCAGGTACAAATGGAAGGTAAATAACAACATAAACGATGTTGGTTGGAGGTCTCACCCGGTTGGCGTCTACGTGGTGCAGCCTGTATGCGTCCCCGGTGCTCTCGTTGATCAGGTCAAACTGGTGTTTGTAGGCCACACAGATCATGTTGTCATTCTCCCCTGTAGGACCGTCCACCAAAGCCATCACCACCGGAGTTTCACACAGACAGATTTCCTAGAGGACAGGGCGGCAGGTAGCCTAGCGGTTAAGAGCGTTGAGCCAGTAACCAAAAGGTTGCTAGTTTGATTCCCTGAGCTGACTAGGTGAAAAATGTGTTGATGTGCCCTTGAGCAAGGCACTCTGGATAAAAGCGTCTGCTGAATGACTAAATTGTAACGGAGGGGGACTGATCATGAGGATGGGGCTCTCACAGGTCTCACACAGTCAGCGTGCTTTTGGCTATGCGCCTCTCCTCATCCACTAGCCCCATTCCTTATTAGGTTTAGCTGTGGTGACATACTCTCGCTGTTCCATAATGAAAGTTTACTCTAAAATACTGATTGTTAAGGTGAACTCATACAGTCATTCAAAATGGTTATGGTAAAGAACTACTGTGCACGATAGTGGAAAGTGTAGTCTGTATGTGTCTGTGTGTTTCTGTGTAAACTGTGTGTGTGTGTGTCCGCTTGTGTGTAAAAATGATCGTACCGTATGTATTGGAACTGGTCCACGGGCGAGTCGGTTGTGGCGGCAAGGTTGCCCATGCCATCGGGGCGGGGCTGTTTCCTGGTGATGAGGAGGAGCTTGTTTCTGATGGCTGCCACGATCCTCAACTCTGACCCGTGGTGGGTGTTGATAGAGTACAGGTGACACCCTGGGGCAGTAAGGGAGGGAAGGAGAGAGGGGGAGGGTGATAGGGGTGAGCGAGAGAGAGAGTTTTCCCTCTCTGTCTCTTTCCCATTCATTGTCTAAGAAGTGCTTCCCCTACCCGAGCGGCATGTTGGATCTGGTCTGGTCCTTACATATAGAAATGCAGCAGGTTCTATTCCTCTAATCTCTTTTCTGAGACACTCATGCTTACCCCCTCCCCTCCAAAGCCCACATCCCACACACACCCATGCTTACCCTTCCTCCCCTCCAAAGCCCACATCACACACACCCATGCTTACCCTTCCTCCCCTCCAAAGCCCACATCCCACACACCCATGCTTACCCTTCCTCCCCCTCCAAGGCCCACATCCCACACACCCATGCTTACCCCCCCCCCCCACCTTAGGGTTAAGGTTAGGGGTTAAGGTTAGGGTTAAGGTTAGGGTTAAGGTTAGGTTTAAGGTTAGGGGTTAAAGTTAGGGTTAGGGGTTAAGGTTAGGGGTTAAGGTTAGGGGTTAAGGTTAGGGGTTAAGGTTAGGGTTAGGGTTAAGGTTAGGGGTTAAGGTTAGGGTTAGGGGTTAAGGTTAGAGGTTAAGGTTAGGGGTTAAGGTTAGGGTTAGGGGTTAAGGTTAGGGTTAGGGAAAATAGGATTTTGAATGGGAATCATTTGTTTGGTCCCCACAAGGATAGTAAAAGAAATATGTGTGTGTGTGCCTGCGTGTGTGTGTGTACCTTTGGTCTTCTCCAGTTTGTTTTCTCGGCTGTCACACTTGGTGCGAACCAGCTGCCTCTCCTCCAGGCCTCTCTTGAGCATGCTTAGTCTGAACACATAGAGACGCGCATCCTTCCCTGGAAAACAACACATCTTCAAAAACCAATTTATATAAAAAATACATTCTGTGATTCTATAGTAGTATTCCACAGTAGTCCACAGACCCACTCCAAAAGGCTTTACTCTACATCGACTTAGTGGGTTATGTCCAACATAACCTACGCATTGCCACGCATTGCCACAATCATACCCTGGAACTTGTTTTGTCCCATGGAAGAAATATTGGGGATCTAAATGTTTTTTTTTCTCATAATCCTGGACTATCGGACCACCATATTATTAATTTTGCAATCGCCACAAACAATCTGCTCAGACCCTAACCAAGGATTATCAAAAGCTGCGCTATAACTTCTTGGACAACCTTCCAGACTCCTTCCACCTACCCAAGGACGTTGGAATACAACAATCAGTTAACCACCTAGGATCTAAACCTAACCTTGCAGTCGCACCTCTAAAAACAAAACACATTTGACGCAAAAGAAATTGCTCCCTGGTACCCAGAAAATACCCGAGCCCTGAAGTAAGCTTTCAGAAATTGCAACGGAAGTCCAACTAGCTTGGAAAGACAGTACCGTGCAGTATCAAAGAGCTCTCACTGCTGCTCCATCATCCTACTTTTTACAATCTGATTGAGGAGAACAAAAACTTCTTCAAAGAAAAAAATCTTGATCATTAGAAGATAAATTACGGACTCCTCTTTGAATATGCATATTTCTCCACAACTCAGTTGTCCTGAATCTGCACAGAGCTGCCAGGACCTAGGATCAATGGAGACACTCAAGTTATATATAATATATATATATATATATATACACTGCTCAAAAAAATAAAGGGAACACTAAAATAACACATCCTAGATCTAAATGAATTAAATATTCTCATTAAATATTTTTTTCTTTACATAGTTGAATGTGCTGACAACAAAATCACACAAAAATGATCAATGGAAATCAAATCTATCAACCCATGGAGGTCTGGATTTGGAGTCACACTCAAAATTAAAGTGGAAAACCAAACTACAGGCTGATCCAACTTTGATGTAATGTCCTTAAAACAAGTCAAAATGAGGCTCAGTAGTGTGTGTGGCCTCCACGTGCCTGTATGACCTCCCTACAATGCCTGGGCATGCTCCTGATGAGGTGGTGGATGGTCTCCTGAGGGATCTCCTCCCAGACCTGGACTAAAGCATCCGCCAACTCCTGGACAGTCTGTGGTGCAACGTGGCGTTGGTGGATGGAGCGAGACATGATGTCCCAGATGTGCTCAATTGGATTCAGGTCTGGGGAACGGGCGGGCCAGTCCATAGCATCAATGCCTTCCTCTTGCAGGAACTGCTGACACACTCCAGCCACATGAGGTCTAGCATTGTCTTGCATTAGGAGGAACCCAGGGCCAACCACACCAGCATATGGTCTCACAAAGGGTCTGAGGATCACATCTCAGTATCTAATGGCAGTCAGGCTACCTCTGGCGAGCACATGGAGGCCCCCCAAAGAAATACCACCCCACACCATGACTGACCCACTGCCAAACCGGTCATGCTGGAGGATGTTGCAGGCAGCAGAACGTTCTCCACGGCATCTCCAGGCTGTCACGTCTGTCACATGTGCTCAGTGTGAACCTGCTTTCATCTGTGAAGAGCACAGGGCACCAGTGGCGAATTTGCCAATCTTGGTGTTCTCTGGCAAATGCCGAACGTCCTGCACGGTGTTGGGCTGTAAGCACAACCCCCACCTGTGGACGTCGGGTCCTCATACCACCCTCATGAAGTCTGTTTCTGACCGTTTGAGCAGACACATGCACATTTGTGGCCTGCTGGAGGTCATTTTGCAGGGCTCTGGCAGTGCTCCTCCTGCTCCTCCTTGCACAAAGGCGGAGGTAGCGGTCCTCCTGCTGGGTTGTTGCCCTCCTACGGCCTCCTCCACGTCTCCTGATGTACTGGCCTGTCTCCTGGTAGCGCCTCCATGCTCTGGACACTACGCTGACAGACACAGCAAACCTTCTTGCCACATCTCACATTGATGTGCGATCCTGGATGAGCTGAGCCACTTGTGTGGGTTGTAGACTCTGTCTCATGCTACCACTAGAGTGAAAGCACCGCCAGCATTCAAAAGTGACCAAAACATCAGCCAGGAAGCATAGGAACTGAGAAGTGGTCTATGGTCACCACCTGCAGAACCACTCCTTGATTGGGGGTTTCTTGCTAAATGCCTATAATTTCCACCTGTTGTCTATTCCATTTGCACACCAGCATGTGAAATTTATTGTCAATCAGTGTTGCTTCCTAAGTGGACAGTTTGATTTCACAGAAGTGTGATTGACTTGGAGTTACATTGTGTTGTTTAAGTGTTCCCTTTATTTTTTTGAGCAGTGTATGTATATATATATATATTTTTTTTTATATCCCGAAACATACAATATACTTGCAGTGAAGCCACTCAACAACTACATCATACCAGTCATCCAACAACTACATCATACCAGTCATCCAACAACTACACCAGACCAGTCATCCAACAACTACACCACACCAGTCATCCAACAACTACACCAGACCAGTCATCCAACAACTACACCAGACCAGTCATCCAACAACTACACCAGACCAGTCATCCAACAACTACACCACACCAGTCATCCAACAACTACATCATACCAGTCATCCAACAACTACACCAGACCAGTCATCCAACAACTACATCACACCAGTCATCCAACAACTACACCACACCAGTCATCTAACAACTACACCAGACCAGTCATCCAACAGACTCCCATTAAACAACTACACCAGACCAGTCATCCAACAACTACACCAGACCAGTCATCCAACAGACTCCCATTCAACAACTACACCAGACCAGTCATCCAACAACTACATCACACCAGTCATCCAACAACTACACCAGACCAGTCATCCAACAACTACATCACACCAGTCATCCAACAACTACACCAGACCAGTCATCCAACAGACTCCCATTCAACAACTACACCAGACCAGTCATCCAACAACTACACCAGACCAGTCATCCAACAACTACATCACACCAGTCATCCAACAACTACACCAGACCAGTCATCCAACAACTACACCAGACCAGTCATCCAACAACTACACCAGACCAGTCATCCAACAGACTCCCATTCAACAACTACACCAGACCAGTCATCCAACAACTACACCAGACCAGTCATCCAACAGACTCCCATTCAACAACTACACCAGACCAGTCATCCAACAACTACACCACACCAGTCATCCAACAACTACACCACACCAGTCATCCAACAACTACACCAGACCAGTCATCCAACAACTACACCAGACCAGTCATCCAACAACTACACCAGACCAGTCATCCAACAGACTCCCATTCAGAGCGACACACAGAAGCATCCAGGGTCAATGCCCTGCTCAAGGGCACGTTGACCGATCTACCACCAGGCCAAAAAACGTGAACCCAAACCCTCCAAGATCCCTCTCCCCCCACAGTTCCCCAATAGCTGTGCCTCAACCATCCGAGACCCCTCCCACAGTCCCCCCTCAATAATAAAAAAGGCATACAATTAATTCCATTCCCCAAGAAAATTAACAAAAGAGAAAAAAAGAAAACAACAACAAAAAATACAAACAAACAAAGGACATCAAGGACATCAAAAATCACAACTGTATAGGTTTGAGTGCATGTCTGGCACTATTACATGTGTGTGTCCGTGTATGCGTGTATTTGAATGAGAGTGTGTGTGTATATGCATGTGTACAAACATCTGCACGGCACATGCCTCAGGCAAACCTGCATTAGCTGTAAAAACTCAAAGTTACTTTTTATGTTTTATTTTGACTTTAATATTTGTTGTAATATTTATTATCTTTTCAGGGGGATGAAATTGAAATTGTAGCCAGATCTGCAATGATTGTTTGAAAAAGAGACATCGAAAAAAGTATAGTGTGTTACTTGAGACGTGGCAATCTGCACAAAGTTTTAAACAATTGATGAGCTTTTATTAGTAATCTACTTGAGAAGCATTTAGGGTTCAAGTAAAACTTTTGAATAAGTGAAGCTTAGAGAGAGATTTAGTTATATTTAATAATCTCAACCCACCCCAATTCATAATCATTATATAGATAGGCACGCTTTATTTTGTCTGGTTTAGCAGATAAAGTTAAATATTTCTCATTTGATTTGAAAAACGAATCATCAGGAGTAGGCAGCACCAAAAGTAAGTGAGTAAACTGAGATACGACTAAGGAGTTAATCAGGGCCATTTTTCCATAAATAGACCTCTCCATGGTTGCAGGATTTTTACAAGTTTTCTATTGAAATTCATTGTGGAGAGCTTATTTATATATATATTTTGTGATATGAATACTAAGTATGTCAGGGTAATGTAAAAGTTGTATTTTTTAAAGATGCATAATGAGGTTTTAGTCCAGAGTACAGAAACGTTATCTAGATCATCAATGAGACATTGCAGGGATCTAGCTTGTGGACTTAACATAAACTTGAGTCATCATCATACATGGAAATGTAAAAGTTGTATTTTTTTTAAAGATGCAATACGTAATATTGTACACGTATCATAATGAGGTTTTAGTCCAGAGTACAGAAAAGTTATCTAGTTATCTAACATCTTCAATGAGACATTGCAGGGATCAGATTAAATATTAAACTTGAGACATCATCATACATGGACACCTTTGTTTTTAAGCCTTGGATTTCTAATCCTCCAATGTTGTTATTGGATCTGATTTTAATAGCATTTCGATGGCCATAACGAATAAATATGACGACGGCATACACCCTTGATTACTTCTCTTGACAATTCAAAACTCTGAGAAGTAGCTGTTATTTACTATTTTACCTGGGTTGCTATACATTATTTTCACCCATTTTATTAGAGAATCACGTAATTGAAAAATAAAAATAAAAGTCCAGGCATTTCTAAATAAAATCCAGTCTTACTTTATTATTTTTCAAAATCCGCTATAAATACCAGGCCTGGCTTCTTAGAGAACATTGAAGTGTAAGAGGCCTCCAGTTTTTTTAGATAGACTGGATCTTTATATTTGCCATCTGGGTCTTGTTTTAATAATAGAGAAATCAGACCTTCCTGCTGACTACCTGACAGACTACCATTTCTATCGGAGTCGTTAAAACAATCTAACAATGGAGCTTTTAGTATATCAAAAATGCTTCATATACCTCTACCGGTATGCCATCAAGCCCTGGGGTTTTTCCAGACCGAAAGGAATTAATAGCCTCAATAAATTAATCCTCTGTAATTTGGCCTTCACACGGGCCTTTCTGTACATTTGTTAATGTTCATTTTATTTTTTATTTGGAAAGAATTCCTTACCATAATCTTCATTCAGTGGGAGAGGATGATACAGAAAAGAGAACATCTGATAGCATATCGGAGATTCAGGAATAATTGTGTATTTTTCTCCATATTTCATCCAGTTTGCTTTATTTTTGTAATAGATTACATTGAATAAATTCAAGTCCTTTTTGTTTTTCCTCTTATTTTGTGTCTCTGTAGTATAATTTGTATTGCTCTCTACCTGTACTATTAGTTGATGGATTTCCCTTGTCAGTCTTGTCTCTTCAGCCAGAAACTGCTTTTTTAAATTATTGATAAATATTGAATTAAATGACCTCCTGAAGGTACATTTAAAGGTATCCCAAACAATAAAAATTCAGTTAAGTGATTTAGTCTTGGTTAAAAAATAAGTTGTCCTCCAGTAAACTTTGATTAAATTTCCAATATCCCCGTCCACGTGAAAATTCTATGAGAGTTATGTGAAGGCCAATTAGACGATGATCCGATCGCATTCTGTCTCCTATTAAAACGAGTTTATCCTTTGATGCAAGAGAGAAAGAGACAAGGATTCAAGACGACTAGCTTGATTAACCAATAGCTACCCAGAGTATCTGCATTGACATTTTTGAACAAACTATTTCGACTCATCACATATGCTGCTGTTACTGTTTATTATCTATCCTGTTGCCTAGTCACTTAATCCCTACCTATACCTCAATGACATTGTATCCATGTCTCCTAGACGTCGCCAGTCTACTAACCACCGGTCCAGGTAACCCATCATGACACACCTGGACTTCATCACACCCTGATTACTTCCCCTTTATCCAGGGCTCTGTTGTATCACCCATTAGGTAGTATTTTATCTGGTAACCCATCACCTGGACTTCATCACACCCTGATTACTTCCCCTTTATCCAGGGCTCCGTTGTATCACCCATTAGGTAGTATTTTATCTGGTAACCCATCACCTGGACTTCATCACACCCTGATTACTTCCCCTTTATCCAGGGCTCTGTTGTATCACCCATTAGGTAGTATTTTATCTGGTAACCCATCACCTGGACTTCATCACACCCTGATTACTTCCCCTTTATCCAGGGCTCTGTTGTATCACCCATTAGGTAGTATTTTATCTGGTAACCCATCACCTGGACTTCATCACACCCTGATTACTTCCCCTTTATCCAGGGCTCTGTTGTATCACCCATTAGGTAGTATTTTATCTGGTAACCCATCACCTGGACTTCATCACACCCTGATTACTTCCCCTTTATCCAGGGCTCTGTTGTATCACCCATTAGGTAGTATTTTATCTGGTAACCCATCACCTGGACTTCATCACACCCTGATTACTTCCCCTTTATCCAGGGCTCCGTCGTCCCATTAGGTAGTATTTTTTCATCTTTAGACGCTATTCCTGGTTTTGTGTTCACTTTGTTCGTTCCTATTAAACTCACCGACTGCAGTTCCTTCCTGAGTTTTCATTCCTCATTGTGTATTTATTTATTTATATATTTATTTTCTCTCTCTGCATTGTTGGGAAGGGCCCGTAAGTATTTCACTGTTAGTACCTGTTTATGAAGCACGTGACAAATAACACTTGATTTGAGGTTCAAATAGGCTTAATTAAATCACTATGGAATCCTATCACTTGTAGAAGCTAATCTAGGGGATGCTCTGACATATCTCACACTTTAGTGAGGTCTGTCAATGTTATGGTGAATACATTACAGTGTATGGAAATACAAGACTGGCTTTTGTGATTGGTGCTAAAACAACTATATAATAGACATAACCTGGAATGTTCTCTTTACATTACATTGAAATAAAAACAAGCATTATTTGGATGGGTATTTCTTCTGTTCTGTCTGACTGTGTCTCTCCCTTCCTCCCTTCCTCCCGAGTGGCACAGTGATCTAAGGCATCTCAGTACTAGAGGCGTCACTACAGACACCCTGGTTCGAATCGAGGCTGTATCACAAGCGTCTGTAATTGGGAGTCCCATAGGGCGGCGCACAATTGGCTCAGCGTCGTCCGTGTTTGGCCGGTGTAGGACGTCATTGCAAATAAGAATTTGTTCTTAACCAACTTGCCAAGTTAAACAAAGGTTAAATAAATCAAAAATAAAGATTTGCCCCCCCCCCCCCCCCCCTTGTTCATTCTCTGTTTCAGTCTCTCTTTCTCTCTCCTTATCTGAAGAGTGATAACAGTAAGTGTATCTCAGTAGGTGTAACAGTGGGAAGTGTAAGTGTATCTCAGTAGGTCAACCCAGAACCTGTTCCTACAGGATACACACAAACAAACACACAAACAGCAGTCTACAGAGAGTGGATGTGTGTAGGTCAGCCTCCTCAGCCCAGAGAGGAAGATCAATGTGTCTGCTGGAGTGACAGAGAGACGGAGAGAGAAGTAAAGAGCCTAATACTCAGAAAAAGAGGGATGGAAGGAGTGAGGGAGAGTGAGAGAGTGAGAGAGAGAGAGAGAGAGAGGAGGGAGTGGGAGGAAGCAAAAAACGAGAAATAGAAAATAGGTGAGGGAATGAGGGAGGGGGGAGAGAGAGAGAATAAGAGACTGAAAGAGAGTCAGATGAAGAGAGACAAAGAGACCATCACACACCTTTGTCAGTCCTGGTGATGAGGAGATCCTGAGGCTCTAGAACATGCATCTGCTTCACCACCATGGTCTTATCAAACACCTGCACTGGGGGCAGGACCTGGGCGTCTACCAACACAACACAACACATTGGTCTATTGGTCATTCCCTATGCAGCGCTCAGGATCTTACTAACTATTGATGAAAACACTGACTGTTGTCGTTGCTTCAATAATAACAACACTGCCTGAAATAGTAGGCTGAATTCAATGATTTCGGTTTATTGAACACTAAGAAGTTGTAGCACTGAATGGGGAGAATTGACCGTGTTACACTCACCTGGGTTTGAAAGAAGTGGATCAACAGCTGAAATATAGGGAAAGTATAATGTTAAGAGTTTAATTTTACGATGACGTCAATGCTGAATGAATCATTGACATTCAAGTGATAATTGAATAATGCATATGACAGTTATAATAAAATAGTCCACTAATTATAAAGCGCATTTCATTCTATAACCTCAGTGTGTGTGTATATGTGTGTGATGACCTCACCATCTATCATCATGACCCCTGCTGCTTCCGTGGCGACCAACAGAGACTGACCCCAGGAGTCAGCACACACTGTCTCATAGGAAAACGTACTGCAGAACGACTGGGACTCCCAAGGCTGCAGCACACAAACACACACAAAAAGGACATCACAGCATAACCACAAACACGTAGTTACCAGTATATCAACTGGCATCTACATTGTGTTACAATGCATGCTACAACAGAATATGTCACACAGTTAGTAAATGTGTTATTATGGTATGGTGATCCACTAGGCCTCAGTGAGACAAAAAAGTAGTGCATGGTAAAGGTTGACAAGGAAACAGGACTCGGATTATGGGAGTTAAGATCTAGAGTCAAGTTCGGGACAGGATCAACAGTCCACAGGAACGGGCAGTACAGGAATAGTTCAAAACAGAGGTTTTTTGGGGTGGAAGTGTGTCACTTGTACAGTAATTCATAAAATTAACAACTGTGTAGGTTAGGCCTAATATACACTACATGACCAAAAGTATGTGGACCTCGCTATGTGCACGGGGACAGTGTCATGCTGAAACAAACTGTTGCCACAAAGTTGGAAGCACAGAATCATCTATAATGTTATTGTATGCTGTAGTGTTAGGATTTCCCTTCCCCTGGAGCTAAGGGGCCTACAGTAGCCCAAACCAAACAGCCCCAGACCATTATTCCTCCACCACCAAACTTTACAGTTGGCACGATGGTGAAGCGTGATTTATCACTCCAGAGAACGCATTTCCACTGCTCCTGAGTCCAATGGCGGTGAGCTTTACACCGCTCCAGCCGATGCTTGGCATTGCGTATGGTGATCTTAGGCCTGTGTGCGGCTGACGTTGCTTCCAGAGGCAGTTTGTAACCCTGTAATGAGTGTTGCAAACGAGGACATGGGTTTCGTGCTTCAGCACTCGGCTGTCCCGTTCTGTGAGCTTGTGTGGCTGAGTCGTTGTTGCTCATAGACGATTCCACTTGACAATAACAGTTACAGTTGACCGGAGCAGCTCTAGCAGGGCAGACATTTGACAAACTGACTTGTTGGAAAGGTGGCATCGTATGATGGTGCCACGTTGAAAGTCACTGAGCTCTTCAGTAAGGCCCATTCTACTGCCAACGTTTGTCTATGGAGATTGCATGGCGGTGTCCTCAATTTTATACACCCGTCGGCAACAGGTGTAGCTGAAATAGCCGAATCCACTAATTTGATAGCGTGTTCACATATTTTCTACGTCAGTAGGCTAAATGATGAAGCCTCCAATAGATGAATTGCAATGTCTTGTTGCAGACCCATCACTAACATTAGAGCCAAGGAAAGAGCGGTGTTTTAGAAACATTTTATGGAGTTGTCTTTGAAAACGTAGGAACCGAGTACACAGCTTGTAAAAAATTGTGCGGTTTAAACAAATAGGCTACCATCCGGAGAGCGGGACAAGCGGGCTGAAGCGACACAGCTGCTGATAATCCAAGAGCTAATCGTTAATCCGTAGCATTGTGACAATGATCTTAGGGCTATTGGCAAACACAATGTAAGTCATTAAATGTAAATTGCACCAAATACATCTGTTTATCCTGCAGCTAATGTAAGCAGTAATCATGAGCCTATAAACCACTGTTAGCACTGAGGCGGTGTGCAATAGTAGGAAGACCACTTTATGCAGCTCACCCTGCGCTCCAATGTAAATAACATGAGTAAATCTACCTCTGATGAGCTTCCCAGTAAAGCATCAAAAACAATCAAGCAAATCAGAAAAGTGCTAAAAAATGGCCTATATTAACATTAAACGAGGTCCAAAAAAGGTCCATGAAGTCAATAACTTTGTAACATATTCTGACATTCATTTCTATGAAACTCACTTAGATAATACCTTTGCAATACATGGTTATAACATCTACCGAAAAGACAGAAATGCCTAACGGAGCGGGCCGGGCGCAGTGCACGCTGACCAGGTCGCTAGGTTCACATTGGTGCGGCTGGCTTCCGGATTGGTTGCGCCCTGTGCTAAGAAGCAGTGCGGCTTGGTTGGGTTGTGTTTTCGGAGGACGCATGGCTCTCGACCTTCGTCTCTCCCGAGCCCGTACGGGAGTTGTAGCGTTGAGACAAGATAGTAACTACTAACAATTTGGATATTGCCACTCCTATTTACCAAATCTTAAATTTAAGCCTACTAGAGAACGTGTGCCCTCAGGCCTGGAGGGAAGCTAAAGTCATTCCGCTACCTAGTAAAGCCTCCTTTACTGGCTCAAATAGCTGACCAAACAGCCTGTTGCCAACCCTTAGTAAACTTCTGGAAAAAATTGTGTTTGACCAGATACAATACTATTTCACAGTAAACAGAATTTCAGCATGCTTACAGGGAAGGACACGCAACAAGCACAGCACTTACACAAATGACTGATGATTGGCTGAGAGGAATTGATGATACAATGATTGTGGGGGCTGTCTTGTTAGACCTCAGTGAAGCTTTTGACATTACTGATCATAGTCTGCTGCTGGAAAAACATGTGTTATGGCTTTACACCCCCTGCTATAATGTGGATAAAGAGTTACTTGTCTAACAGAACACAGAGGGTGTTCTTTAATGGAAGCCTGTATAATCAAGTTAGAATCAGGAATTCCCCAGGGTAGCTGTTTAGGCCCCTTGTTTTTTCAATTTTTACTAACATGCCACTGACTGAGTAAAGTCAGAGTGTCTATGTATGCGGATGACTCAACACTATACACGTCAGCTACTACAGCAACTGAAATGACTGCAACACTCAACAAAGAGCTGCAGTTAGTTTCAGAGTGTGTGGCAAGGAACAAGTCAGCCATAAATATTTCTAAAACTAAAAGCAATGTATTTGGAACAAAACACTCGCTAAACCCTAAACCTCAACCAAATCTTGTAATAAATCATGTGGAAATTGAGCAAGTTGAGATGACTAAACTGCTTGGAGTAACACTAGATTGTAAACTGTCGCAGTCAAAAACATTTTGATGCAGTAGTAGCTAAGATGGGGAGAAGTCTGTCTATAATAAAGAGATGCTCTGCCTTCTTAACATTATCAACAAGGCAGGTCCTACAGGCACTGAGCTGTCTGTCTAAACTACTGGCACACAGCTCAGACACCCATGCATACCCCACAAGACATGCCACAAGAGGTCTCTTCACAGTCCCCAAGTCCAGAACAGACTATGGGAGGCACACAGTACCACATAGAGCCATGACTACATGGAACTCTATTCCACATCAAGTAACTGATGGAAGCAGTAAAATTTGATTTAAAAAACAGATTAAAAAACACACAGCGGGGAAGCAACACAAACATACACAAGATAACATACGCACTATACATACACATGGATTTAGTACTGTAGATATGTGGTATTGTTGGAGTAGGGGCCTGAGGGCACACAGTGTGTTGTGAAATCTGTGAATGTATTGTACTGTTTTAAAATGGTATAAAAATGCCTTCATTTTGCTGGACCCCAGGAAGCTAATGGGGATCCATAATAAATACAAATACAAATGTTAATGTGTTGTAAATGTTAAAATGTGGCAGTGCTCAGCTCTAAGCCGGTGCTGTGCTGAGCCGACCATCCTGCTCGGGTCTCTGTCCTCATCCTCCAGCTTAATATATCTACATTTAGGTCATTTAGAATAGACCTACAGTCAGTGCATTTAACTAAAATAGGTAAGACAATCACATTTCACAGTCTCAAATTGCATTACTGAACTAACACAATAGCCTACATATTTCTGCACATAAAAATGAGCACTGGACGGGAGTACTTTTTATCAGAAAGGGACAGGAAAGTTTCAGGGTTATAGAACTGATGCAGGATCAGGACTGGAAAGGAATTTATTTTCACTCCTGTGTCAACCTCTAGTGCATGGGGCTGAGTGTGTGTATGTGTGTGTGTGTGTCTTCTCACCTCTTTTCTACACAGGCCCGTAGTGACCAGACTGGTGGGGGCATCTCCTCTGACGATGGTCTTGAGCTTTAGTGCCTGGACAACGGAGAGAGAGCATGAGAGTGTGTGGTGCGTGCATATGAGATAAAGAGTGTGACTGTGCTACTCTGTATGTTGTCTGTCCCTGTGTGTGTCACCTGTCCTATCCTGACGAACTCGGCCTGTCGTGCCTCCTCCTTCTTGCGGGCGGACTTGGGCGACTCTGGAAGCACGTCACTGAACGAGCGTCTGTTGAGCATGTTCTGGGGAGAGAAGGGAACCTGCACATGGGACACAAGTGCACACACACACACGCACACACGGGCACACGCATGCACGTACACACACAGAAAGAGAGATAGAGAAGCGGAGATAGTGGGAAATACAGCAGCATAGCAGCATAGAACTGAGTCATATGAGAAACAATAGACAAAGAAAGTGGCAGAGGGGTACAGAGAGAGGGAGGAGAGTCCACCCACAAAATGTGAGCATTGTAGCAGTATCCAGGAGTCCCAGTGTTATGCAGTCTGCAGGGGTTAGAGCCGAGAGAGATAGACAGGGCTGCAGGGGTTCAGAACAGTAGGTAGCTCAATTGGCTGTGGTACAAACCGTGACCAGAGAGCCTAGATCAGATCAGTGGTCAGAAGCTAGGAAATGTACAAAACTGTGAAGAACCTCGGCGTTACTCTGGACCCTGATCTCTCTTTTGACGAACATATCAAGACTGTTTCAAGGACAGCTTTTTTCCATCTACGTAACATTGCAAAAATCAGAAACTTTCTGTCCAAAAATGATGCAGAAAAATGAATCCATGCTTTTGTTACTTCTAGGTTAAACTACTGCAATGCTCTACTTTCCGGCTACCCGGATAAAGCACTAAATAAACTTCAGTTAGTGCAAAATACGGCTGCTAGAATCCTGACTAGAACCAAAACATTTGATCATATTACTCTGGTTTCTTGTCAAGGCACGGGCTGATTTCAAGGTTTTACTGCTAACCTACAAAGCATTACATGGGCTTGCTCCTACCTATCTCTCTGATTTGGTCCTGCCGTACATACCTACACGTACGCTACGGTCACGGTCACAAGACGCAGGCCTCTTTACTGTCCCTAGAATTTCTAAGCAAACAGCTGGAGGCAGGGCTTTCTCTTATAGAGCTCCATTTTTATGGAATGGTCTGCCTACCCATGTGAGAGACACAAAATATTCCTCTAGTGGTGTGGGGGCTGTGCTTTGGAAAACTGGGTGGGGTTATATCCTTCCTGTTTGGCCCTGTCCGGGGGTGTCCTCGGATGGGGCCACAGTGTCTCCTGACCCCTCCTGTCTCAGCCTCCAGTATTTATGATGCAGTAGTTTATGTGTCGGCAGGCTAGGGTCAGTTTGTTATATCTGGAGTACTTCTCCTGTCTTATCCGGTGTCCTGTGTGAATTTAAGTATGCTCTCTCTAATTCTTTCTTTCTTTCTCTCTCTCTCTCTGAGGACCTGAGCCCTAGGTCCATGCCTCAGGACTACCTGGCATGATGACTCCTTGCCGTCCCCAGTCCACCTGGCCGTGCTGCTGCTCCAGTTTCAACTGTTCTGCCTGTGATTATTATTATTTGACCATGCTGGTAATTTATGAACGTTTTAACATCTTGGCCATGTAATCTCCACCCGGCACACCCAGAAGAGTACTGGCCACCACTCATAGCCTGGTTACTCTCTAGGTTTCTTCCTAGGTTTTGGCCTTTCTAGGGAGTTTTTTCCTAGCCACCATGCTTCTACACCTGCATTGCTTGCTGTTTGGGGTTTTAGGCTGGGTTTCTGTACAGCACTTTGAGATGTCAGCTGATGTACGAAGGGCTTTATAAATACAGTACATTTGATGTATAGAGTAATGTCACTACCTCATATTCCAATCAAGACGCATGAATTAAAGAGCAAACTTGTGGACTATGGAAGTTGGAGGACTATAGAATAATACCTTGTTTTTAGAAGCAGGAGCAGAACCAGAGGAAAGGAGAGCCCCTTTTCACACCATCGTGTCAACCTGAACCACGCTGGCACATATATTTAATTTGACTCATTGTCACCACAGTTCCTGCAACTATAATGGCTGGATGGATAACCAAGCCAGTGGAGAGGACAACTCAGTTTAGCTCAGCTCGGTTTGGCTCAGTAGTGTGAAAAGGGTAGGGATAGACCAGGCTGGGTTAGTTAGTGTGTGGGAGAGCTGTACCTTGTGGAGGTCAGGGATGAGGTCCTGGTAGAGGGAACGGATCAGCATGTCTAGAGTCCGCTGGCGCTTCTGGGCAAACGTGGGTGTCTCCAGGGTGGCCTTTTCTCCATTGATTACTGCAGGACAGAGAGAGGAGAGAGGGGTTCATGAGGAGAACGTACCCACATGTACGATTACTGCAGGACAGAGAGAGGAGAGAGGGGTTCATGAGGAGAACGTACCCACATGTACGTACACACTTATATGATCACCGTAAAAAGACAATACAAAGCTTCAAAAATTCCAACTCAAACTTTCTTTGGTCACTATCAACGTCTTGAAAATGCTTAATGAATGTCTCCATAAATGATAATGTCTACATTCTGCAGAGGTTTTTACTATTAATTCATGTCCTACTATGGTTATACCGCATGTGGCAAAGGGCCTTTAAATGTGACACTTGTGACCGATTAGTCACTGCAGTGCATTAAAGCTCATTGCACACAGTTCAGCTGTAACAGTCTGTAAACTAAACAATGTGTGAGAGTAAGTCACTGATCTTACGCTTGACTAACAAAAAGTCCCTGAATTCTTGGTGGTCTGTAAACACTGGTGGTGAGGGAAGGGGCGGTCCGAACAGTGGCACACTCTCCTCAGAGAAAATCTTCAATCTGGAACACACAAAGCACTGTTATATTTAACACACACACACACACAGTGTGCTACAGCCGGAAAATAATCCTACAGCAACAGGACATGTGAATTACTATGTGGATTATAATTCATCAATATTAATATATGTTTTTGTAGGGGTTGATATACTGTATTTTACGTTAGGGCAAATCATGTCTTACATTTTCAAGTGGAAATTACAAACTTCAAGCATTTTTAAACCTTGAATACACTAAGTGCAGGAAAATTCTCATAAACAAAAGAGTCATCAAATTAAGATCCTACATCTGTATGCATGCATACACATACATGCACATACATGCACATACACACACCAACGACGTGCCATGTACCTGAAAAATACTAATGAAAAAACACCTCCACATACCTGTAACTGTCGTTTTGACTGTTGTATCTAACTAATGCAAAGATATCTTGCAGAGAAAATGAAGGTAAAAGCCTGAACACATACAATCTATGAAGCAGTGATGTGTATGGCCCAAAAACAGCCCCCTACCCCCTACCCCCTTACCCTACCCCCTACCCCCTAGACACTTACCCTATTCTCTACCCCGTAGGCACTTGTGAAGATATGCAATGTTAGATACCTAGGTACACAATAAGCAATATGATGAAAATGCCAACCTAGCTGCCTATGGTGCTACTATCATATTGCTTATACCTATTCAATTCTTTCAGATTTACATTAAATTGCCCAGAGAGTACGGGCTAGGCAATGTTTCTGGAAAGGGCCTACGATTCTGGCTGCTCAAGGTCGCTTGTAGAAATGTCAGAGATATTTCCCAGCGGTCTTTGTTTCGCCGTAAGAAAAGGATACGTGTGAAATGTGATCTGATCATGGAGGGTTTAAATGACGGAGATGTGTCCTCCCCCTCCTGGAACTGGAACACTATGGTGACAATGTCATTCCCAATGTGTCTTTTCCTCTCCACCTGTTGGACGAGAGACAGAGAGAGACGATGAGAAAAGTCATACAATAAAAATACTTGGAGCAAACAAGTGAAATAACTCATATCTTATTGATTTAGACAAGACAGTTCATGCATCAATCTCTGGCCTAAAGCATGAATGCCTCTTTTATGAGCATCTAAAATATAATTTCAGAGCTTCCATTAATTATTATAATCATATCTTTGTACATTGTCTATTGCTGGCAGCCCCTATTCACTAAAGTCCTATTTTCCAAGAATGTGTAAATGTACTTTGTGAATAAAGTGACTCTGAAGCAGGCAGAGGACACACACACACACACACACACACACACACACACACACACACACACACACACACAAAAAGAAATCAATGAAACGTATTTATGAAGCCCTTTTTACATCAGCAGTTGTCACAAAGTGCTGTACAGAAACCCAGACTAAAACCCCAAACAGCAAGCAATGCAGATGTAGAAGCAAGGAAAAACTCCCTAGAAAAGCAGGAACCTAGGAAGAAACCTAGAGAGGATCCAGGCTATGAGGGGAATCAGTCATCTTGCTGTGCCAGGCAGAGATAATAAGAATACATGGCCATTAAGGTCAGATCGTTCTTCAAGATGTTCAAACGTTCATAGATGACCAACAGGGTCAAATAATAATCACAGAGGTTAAAGAGGGTGCAACAAGTCGGTAGCTCAGGAGTAAATGTCAGTTGGCTTTCATAGCCGAGCACAAACAAACACTCTTGATGCACACAGGCCTGCAAAGAGAATGTGTTTGTATTCATTAGCAACTTCGGAATCTGTTTTAGATCAAATCCAATTATGAATGTAACCCTCTCATTCAGCCTCTATCTCCTTTCATATTGCGCCCACAGATATTGGCTTTTCCAGAGTGGGTTCACACTAACGTCAAACTGTCTTTGTTCTCTTCTGCCTTTTTTCTCCCAGTCACGCGCACACACACTCCAGCCATACACACACTCCAGCCATACACATACACCAGCCATACACATACACCAGCCATACACATACACCAGCCATACACATACACCAGCCATACACATACTCCAGCCATACACACACTCCAGCCATACACATACACCAGCCATACACATACACCAGCCATACACACACTCCAGCCATACACATACACCAGCCATAAAACACACACACACTCCAGCCATACACACACTCCAGCCATACACATACACCAGCCATACACATACACCAGCCATACACATACTCCAGCCATACACATACACCAGCCATACACATACACCAGCCATACACATACACCAGCCATACACATACACCAGCCATACACACACTCCAGCCATACACATACACCAGCCATACACATACACCAGCCATACACATACACCAGCCATACACATACACCAGCCATACACACACTCCAGCCATACACATACACACACAGTCACACACACACACACTCCAGCCATACACACACACTCCAGCCATACACACACACACTCCAGTCACACACACACACACACACACACACACACACACACACACACACACACACACAGTCTGAAACTAGGGGGCTTTTAACAGTAAGGTACAAATGTTGTGGTGTAGAATGTCAATACTTCGTTTTTTGTTTTGTAATGTTTCAATAAAGGTTTGACTGACTCAGTGGTGTTTAGGTGTGTGTGTTCTCTAGAGTAGGTGTGTGTGTTCGCGTGCATGAATGTGTGTGTGTTCGCGTGCATGAATGTGTGTGTGTTCGCGTGCATGAATGTGTGTGTGTTCGCGTGCATGAATGTGTGTGTGTTCGCGTGCATGAATGTGTGTGTGTTCGCGTGCATGAATGTGTGTGTTTTCTCTAGAGTGAGTGAATGGAGATTGAAAGATCAAGGACTTGGGAGTATTTCACATTTCCCTGGCATCTCAACAACTCTGACATTGAACAGATAAAAGACTAACTGGCTGTTGTGTCTCTGAAATTACTGTAAAGCATTCAGTATGGTCATAGTTAGTCAGATTGACTAGAGGTTAGCAATGAGAGAGACAGCGAGAGAAGGAAATGACAGAAATAAAGAAGAGTCAGGGAGAGAAAGATGGGAGAGGGGGGTGAAAGGGTTATATGGGGGAGAGAGGGATGGGTTATGGGGAACGAGCGACAGAGAAGAGAGTGGCATTGGCACTGGAACAGACTTCAGCACCCAGCCTCACCGTACTAGAATCGGAAGTCAAATGTCTACTGTTTGCTGATGATCTGGTGCTTCTGTCTGCAACCAAGGGGGGCCTATAGCAGCACCTAGATGTTCTGGACAGATTCTGTCAGACCTGGGCCCTGACAGTAAATCTCAGGAAGACAAAAATAATGGTGTTCCAAAAAAAGGTCCAGTTGCCAGGACCACAAATACAAATTCCATCTAGACACCGTTGTCTACCTCAGCACCACAGGTAACTTCCACAAAGCTGTGAACGATCTGAGAGACAAGCCAAGAAGGGCCTTCTATGCCATCAAAAGGAACATAAAATTCAACATCCCAATTAGGATCTGGCTAAAAATACTTGAATCATTTATAGAACCCATTGCCCTTTATGCATGCTGAGCAGAATTATGCTGATACCTGCTAATTATCAAAATCCAGAAAAGAGCTGTTCAATTCACCTAAAAGGAAGCGATTCCTAAACCTTCCGTAACAAAGCCATCACCTACAGAGAGATTAACCTAGCAGAGTTGCCTAAGCAAGCTGGTCCTGGGGCTCTGATCACAAACACAAACAAAGCCCACAGAGCAACACAATTAGACCCAACCAAATCATGAGAAAACAAAAAGATAATTATTTGACACATTGGAAAGAATTTACCAAAAAAACAGAGACAACTGGAATGATATTTGTCCCTAAACACAGAGTACACAGTGGCAGAATACCTGACCACCGTGACTGACCCAAAATGAAGGAAAGCTTTGACTATGTACAGACTCGGTGAGCTTTGCTATTGAGAGAGGCCACCGTAGTCAGACCTGGATCTCAAGAGAAGACAGGCTATGTGCACACTGCCCACAAAATGAGGTGGAAACTGAGCTGCACTTCCTAACCTCCTGCCAAATGTATGACCATATTAGATACACATATTTCCCTCAGATTACACAGACCCACAAAGAATTCAAAAGCAAATCAATTTTGATAAACTCCCATATCTATTGGGTGAAATACCAGTGTGCCATCACAGCAGCAAGATTTGTGACCTGTTGCCACAAGATAAGGGCAACCAGTGAAGAATAAACACCATTGTAAATACAACCAATATGTATGTCTATTTATTACCCTTTTGTATGTGAACTATTTGCACATCGTTATAACATAATGATTTGGTTGGGTCTAATTGTGTTGCTCTGTGGGCTTTGTTTGTGTTTGTGATCAGAGCCCCAGGACCAGCTACATAGTCATAATATGACATTTGAAATGTCTCTATTCCTTTGAAACGTTTGTGAGTAATGTTTATTGTTCATTTTTGATTGTTTACTTCACTTTTGTTGATGATCTATTTCACTTGCTTTGGCAATGTAAACATATGTTTTCCATGCCAATAAAGTCATTTGAATTGAATTGAGAGAGAATAAAGATTTATGCACAACTGACCGGCTCTGGAGGTCTGAGATGTAGAGATAGAGACGGGAGTCAACATAACAAAACAGGCACATTCACTCTCTCTCTCTCTCACACACACACACACACACACACACACACACACACACACACACACACACACACACACACACACACACACACACACACACACACCTGCTGCTTGTTCTCTTTGGAATAGGGTAGCATGGTGGAGACGTGGAACATCAGCTCATGGCCCTGATACACTGTGTAGATGGAGTTCATTCCTGTAGTGTCATCTGGAGAGAGAGAGAGACACAGAGAGAGAGAGAGAGAGAGAGAGAGAGAGAGAGAGAGAGAGAGAGAGAGAGAGAGAGAGAGAGAGAGAGAGAGATAGAGCAGTGGGAGTTTAAAAAGGATGGAGGAGAGGGAGGAGTGTGTAGGCAAGAGGGAAAATATTGATTTTTTTAAACAGAAAGAGGGAGAGAAAGATCAAAAGAGAGAATGTCTCCATAGTCTGCAATATAATGGAAAAACAATAATTAATTGCAGAACCCATGGTGTGTGCGCGCTTGTATGTGTTTGGTGACCAGGTCTTACTTTTGGTATCCAGTCCACCGCGGTAACCCGCCCAGCCCTGCAGAGAGATTGTGTCCCCTAGCAGGTTGATGAACCTATCGAAGCTTTCACTTCCTGTTTCTGAAGAAACAGAAGAAAGAGCAGGGTTGAAAGTACTATTCACAGGACATGGATATGTGTTACTTACTACCCCACAATATTAGTGACTTACCGTTGCTAAACATCTCATCATCTGTGAGCTGTCCATCTTTGGCATACAGGACACCGAACTTGAAGTTAACAGAACCCTAAGAAAATACAGTTTAAAGGTCACTTTCATTATCTGCCAATACCAGACAAGCAACCTTAGTAGAGCAGAGGGAAATCTCTAGTAAGACTATAGTACCTATAGTATTCACTTGAAAGAGTGACATTTACGACAGAATAAATAAATACTCTACCTCTTGCTCCTCCAACACCAGTAGGTCCTGTGGGTAGAACACAAAGCACAGTTAACATCAGTTTGCCTCGCCAATGACTCACAGATATGTTACAGTATGCAACATTTCCTTTCGTAGGGATAGCGGGAGGCAAAGTCATTATCTGTCAGGCGATTTATTGAGCCTTCTTGGGTGTGTGACGTCACTCCGAGTCCTTACCAAAACATGGTGGATCATTTCTCTCGCCTCGGATCTGAAACCAGCAGTAACCATCTCTTGAAAAGAGAAACTAGTGTTTGTTTTCCCCTCTTCAATCCATTTTTGCTCTTGACCTTACAAAGGCGCCACTTGCCAGATCCATGTAAGTCTGTTCAAATTCTAGTTGTAAGGACCTGAACACAGACTCCTCTTCTTCAGATAGATTATCTTTCTTTAGAAAACTGTCAAGTTTGCTCATCATCTCCCTTTTCTCTATTGTTCTTTAATTGCATCAGCTCTTTGGCGCGTTTAATGACTACCACTCTGACTTTATATTTGAAAAATTCCCATCTACTTCCACGACCCAAGTCTTTTCTAGCAAAAATATCTTTAGCTAATGATTTGATATTTTCAATGAGATCAGTATCTTTAAGAAGTGCATTGTTTAATTTCCAATATCCTCGAGTACCTTTTGATTTTTTTAGTAGCTTGTTTTTTTTTTAGAAGCCTGATAAAGACCCTTCTCTCATTGACAATCGGAGACCAATTACTTTATTGAATGTTGATTACAAATTGATTGGTTTATGCCAAAATATTAAAGAAAGGAATAGATACCATTATAAATGAGACTCAAACAGGATTTATGAAGGGCCGTCACATCAGCTCTAACATTCGTTTAGTCTTGGACCTTATAGATTATTCAGATGCAATTGACTCAAATGCGGTTGTCCTATTTCTGGACTTCTGTAAAGCCTTTGACACAATTGAACATTCATTTCTCTTAAACTTTTTGGATTTGGTAAACATTTTATTAAAATAATTTGCATGTTTTACAAAGATATAAATAGTTCTGTATTACTAAACCTTAATACTTCCAAAAGGTTTAGTATCAACAGAAGTGTACGACAGGGATGCCCAATTTCGCCATTTTTATTCATTTTGGTTGTGGAACTTCTACCTCTAGATATTCTGAATGATGCAAATTTGTATGGCTTAACCATTTTTAACAAAGAAATCAAAATGTCCCAACTGGCTGATGATTCTTCTCTTTTCTTAAGAGACAAAGAGAAATATTCCTGTAAAGGACTGTCCTTAATGCTATAACTGCATTTTCTATTGCATCAGGATTAATGCTGAATGTTTCTAAATGTGAAATCTTATGTTTATATGCCTCTGATGAATAATAATAATAATAATAATAATAATAATAATAATTTCTCTGATAAAGAAATAGAAAATATTCCTGTAAAGGACTGTGTTAAATATTTAGGAATACATCTGTCAAAAAACCACTTAGTCAGACAACATTTGAATTTCTCTCCTAAAGTTAAGAGAACTAAAAATAGATTTAATAATTGTCTCCAAAGAGATCTTTCTATACTTGGGAGACTTCTTCTGTCCAAGGCAGAGGGACTGTCTCGTTTTGTGTACCCCTCATTATTGTTATGTGTAAATCCTGCTACTAGTAAAGAGATCAATAAGACGTTTCTGGTTGACAAAACGTTTACTCGATACTGATTCAATATGGTATTTCATTCCAAATCATGTGGTTCATAAATCTTCAATTTTTACTGAAATGTAATTATATTCCTGAAAGATTACCTGCTAAAATTGGCTAGGTTTCACCAACAAGCTTTACTGGCCTGGGAAAAATGTTTCCTGCACAATTTTTCCCCTCATAAAGCTCTTTTGTGGAATAATGCAGACATAACTGTAAGGAATAAGTCATTGTTCTACCCCAGCTGGCATGAGAGGAATATTGACTTTGTTCTTGATATTTTTCGACAACAGGGGTAATATTCTCACATATGAACCATTTATAACATTGAAAGGGTTTGCAATACCTTTCAGAGAGTTTATTTCTGTGATCAGAGCCGTTCCCAGGGGTGTTTGCAATACCTTTCAGAGAGTTTATTTCTGTGATCAGAGCCGTTCCCAGGGGTGTTTGCAATACCTTTCAGAGAGTTTATTTCTGTGATCAGAGCCGTTCCCAGGGGTGTTTGCAATACCTTTCAGAGAGTTTATTTCTGTGATCAGAGCCGTTCCCAGGGGTGTTTGCAATACCTTTCAAAGAGTTTATTTCTGTGATCAGAGCCGTTCCCAGGGGTGTTTGCAATACCTTTCAGAGAGTTTATTTCTGTGATCAGAGCCGTTCCCAGGGGTGTTTGCAATACCTTTCAGAGAGTTTATTTCTGTGATCAGAGCCGTTCCCAGTGGTCTAACTACACTTATGAAAAGTCATCTTAACTTTGGGAACGATCACAAAGTTTATCCAGAACTCAGATTGGAAGGCGTGAGCTTACTTGAGAAATATTGTGGTAATACATATACTGTATAAGACAAATTCTTCATTCACAAAACCAACTTACACCGAGAGGAAAGTTTTTCTGGAACATGCTTATTCCTGACATTGGTAAAATGCCTGGTTAAGACAAATACTGTATACCAAACAACGTTAAGGAAGTGCACTTCAACATTTTGCACAAGATACAGTGGGGCAATTGAGATAAACTTTTGTTATTGACCAAATACTTATTTTCCACCATAATTTGCAAATAAATTCATAAAAAATCCTACAATGTGATTTTCTGGATTTTTTTTCTCATTTTGTCTGTCATAGTTGAAGTGTACCTATGATGAAAATTACAGGCCTCTCTCATCTTTTTAAGTGGGAGAACTTGCACAATTGGTGGCTGACTAAATACTTTTTTGCCCCACTGTATATACATGTAATTCTATGATTTCCAAATTTGTGGTTATTGATGATATCTGCATTTTCAGTGAAAAAGAAGGTGAGAATCTGTCTCACTTGTTCTTTGAATGTAAATTTGTGTCAGAATTTTGGGAAAACCTTGCAAAGTACTTATTTCCCATTATAAACACTGCCTATACCATTATAAACACTACCATTATAAACACTGCCTATACCATTATAAACACTGCCTATACCATTATAAACACTGCCTATACCATTATAAACACTGCCTATACCATTATAAACACTGCCTATACCATTATAAACACTGCCTATACCATTATAAACACTGCCTATACCATTATAAACACCGCCTATACCATTATGAACACTGCCTATACCATTATAAACACTGCCTATACCATTATAAACACTGCCTATACCATTATAAACACTGCCTATACCTAAACACTGCCTATACCATTATGAACACTGCCTATACCATTATAAACACTGCCTATACCTAAACACTGCCTATACCATTATAAACACTGCCTATACCATTATAAACACTGCCTATACCATTATAAACACTGCCTATACCATTATAAACACTGCCTATACCATTATAAACACTGCCTATACCATTATAAACACTGCCTATAATCTTAACATAAAATATATAATATGTTACTATTGCAATGATAACAAAACCACTGAAATAATTGTTATTTTGTTGATTCTTGTTGCCAAATACTTTATACACAAACAAAAATTCCCAAATTCTATACCAAAATTACCAATTTTTTTCTGATTTAATTTAATTATCTTATTAAAACAGTAACCTTAGTGAATAACAACAAGAATAACATCTTCATGAATCATTATAATAAGATATTTTCAGAGTGAATATAATTGCACTTAAATTGTTTCTTTTTTTGTATTTTATTTTTATTGATATTTGTTGTATTGTCTGAGCATTGTTAATACATGTGTTTGGTTTGCTAGACATGTTTGATGCATTGTTAATACATGTGTTTGGTTTGCTAGACATGTTTGATGCATTGTTAATACATGTGTTTGGTTTGCTAGACATGTTTGATGCATTGTTAATACATGTGTTTGGTTTGCTAGACATGTTTGATGCATTGTTAATACATGTGTTTGGTTTGCTAGACATGTTTGATGCATTGTTAATACATGTGTTTGGTTTGCTAGACATGTTTGATGTAGCAATGTAAATAGATTGTTGTATTATGAATAAAATACATTTATAATTAAAACAGAATTTTTTTTAAACGATCCGACCTATCTCATGAATATGAATTACAAAGCCTCTGGCTATCCTAAGAAAGGAAATGTTGCTTAAAGTATGGGGCTGATACCATAGAAATAGAATTAGAACATGACTATTATATATGATTATAAAGCGGGTAGTTTGGGTCCTGGATGCTGATTGGCTGAAAGCTGTGGTATATCAGACAATATATCACCGGTATGATGCAAAAGTACTTGTTTACTGTTCTAATTATGTTGTTAACCAGTTTATAATAGCAATAAGGCACCTCTGGGTTTGTGGTATATGGCCAATATACCAAGGTGAAGGGCTGTATGCAAGCACTCTGTGTTGTGCCTATGCCGTAGCATATTGGCCATATACCACACCCCCTCGGGCCTTATTACTTATATCTCTGTGGCTGATGTAATCTCACCTTCTGTATCTCTGGGTTGAGAATCTCCCTCGGGCCCTTCTCAAACCTGTCCAGGTTCATCGCACTGGAGGAGAGGAGAGGAGGAGGGGTGGGAGAGGGAGGGAAAGGAGGGGAGAGAGGGAGAAGAGGGAGGGAGGAGAGGAGGAAAGGGAGGGAAAGGGAGGGAGAGGGAGGGAGGAGAGGAGGAAAGGGAGGGAGAAGGATGGAGAGGGAGGGAGGAGAGGAGGAAAGGGAGGGAGAGGGGAGGGAGAGGGAGGGAGGAGAGGAGGAAAGGGAGGGAGAGGGAGGGAGAGGGAGGGAGGAGAGGAGGAAAGGGAGGGAGAGGGAGGGAGAGGGAGGGAGGAGAGGGAGGAAAGGGAGGGAGGAGAGGAGGAGAGGAGGAAAGGGAGGGAGAGGGAGGGAGGAGAGGAGGAAAGGGAGGGCTAAAAAGTCAAGTTTACATGCAGTAACATGTTTCAATCCATTCTTAAAGCTGTTCCTGTTTCTGAAGTAAATATCCATTCGGCTTGTTTTTGAGAAACTTACCCCGAATAACTTCCTCATTGCTCATTGAGCAGTAAACAGGACATGAAAAAGACTTGACCAAAATAAACAAATACGTTGTTTTAGAAACGGACTCTGTATAGTTATTTTATCCGCAACGTTATGTTCCCTTTTGTGCAAACCAAGATGTTTCTTCTACTAGCTGTGCTGCACAGGCTGTGTACTATAGGGACACGCTCGGCCTGCACAGCTGCGTGGAGAAAACAGCGCAAAAGATAATAACAGAGAGTAGCAGTGGCGTAAAAGAGGGCAGGGGGAGTCAATGCAAATAGTCTGGGTAGACATTTGATTAGATGTTCAGGAGTCTTATGGCTTGGGGGTAGAAGCTGTTTTAGAAGCCTCTTGGACCAAGACTTGGTGCTCCGGTACCGCTTGCTGTGCAGTAGCAGAGAGAACAGTCAATGACTAGGGTGGCTGGATTCTATGACAATTTTTAGGGCCTTCCTCTGACACCGCCTGGTATAGAGGTCTTGGATGGCAGGGAGCTTGGACCCAGTGATGTACTGGGACGTACGCAATACCCTCTGTAGGGTATTCATCTCCTTTGTCTTGATCACGTTGAGGGAGAGGTTGTTGTCCTGTCACCACACGGCCAGGTCTCTGACCTCCCTATAGGCTGTCTCGTTGTTGTCGGTGATCAGGCCTACCACTGTTGGGTCATCAGCAAACTTAATGATGGTGTTGGAGACATGCCTGGCCGTGCAGTCATGAGTGAACAGGGAGTACAGGAGGGGACTTAGCACGCACCCCTGTGGAGCTCCATCAGCAGTTATTGAATAACATCCTGAGCAGTGCTTGCTTACCTTAAGATGGACTTGACTGATAGTGTTTTAGTGGGGCTGTATGGCAGACTAATCTTCAGAGTTCCCTGGGGGAGATAGAAGAGAAGAGATGCAATTATCTCAGGACCGGATGAGGAGAGAAAGTATTCATCATCTATCTGAACAGAAGTCAGAGGTCCATCCTAATCAGGTGTGGTGTGGTGCTTGAATCTGAAACAGGAGCTCAGTGAGGAAGCTAGTTAACTCTTCTGAATGACTCACACCCCTCTATCTCGCTGCCAAGCGCGCACGCAAACACACACACACACACACACCTCACATCTGAACCCCCTAACTCCCCCACCCCGCACACAGAAGCTATGACTCATGGATAAAGTTGCCCATAGACACTGATCTAAGGTCTATACAGTATATGCATGATATGCACATTTCACCTTAATGATCAAGGTTTGGCATTGGGAAAGGTTGAGCAGATCCCAGATCTGTTTCTAAAGCCAACTTGCACAGATACCAATTTTTAAGGTTTTTAGGATTTTGTAAGAGCTGATCCTAGATCTGTGCATAAAGTCAGTGACTTACTGTCTTCCTCCAGAGGATGGCTCTATACTGAGGGACCCGTTGGTTGTTCTGGTCAGACAGAACCACCGACAGGTAGAAGGGGTTCTTCTCTGCATCCGTACCAATGTAATTCTGGTGGACTGGGGGGAGAAAACACACACACACACTGTGACACACCGCCAGACACTCTGCTGTGTAGGACCCTTCGGTAGTGTTCACTAGGCATGAAAAGGAAGAAAACGTTCCGGATCGGAGTGAAACGAGGACGCACTATCCAAACTAAAAAGACATTTTAGGTTTATTGTTCTGTTGCACAACTTTTAACTTTTCGCAACAGTGTGCTCTCCGATCACGTGACGCATCCTAACACCCGTATGCTTCAATTTGCAAGTTTTAACTTTTCGCAACAGTGTGCTCTCCGATCACGTGACGCATCCTAACACCTGTATGCTTCAATTTGCAAGTTTTAACTTTTCGCAACAGTGTGCTCTCCGATCACGTGACGCATCCTAACACCTGTATGCTTCAATTTGCAAGTTTTAACTTTTCGCAACAGTGTGCTCTCCGATCACGTGACGCATCCTAACACCTGTATGCTTCAATTTGCAAGTTACCGGCAGGTACTTTTTTTCCTCTCCCTTTTTAGACTTCACAGTGTGTCACGAGTCCGACCGAGGGTGGTTTCCCTTCCCGGGCGGGTGGCGCTTGGCGGTCGTCGTCACCGGCCTATTAGCTGCCACTGATTGTCTTTCCTCCCCCTCCTTGTATGTTTATTGGTAGCACCTGTTTATGTATGATTAGTTTGTCTTTATTAGACAGCCGGCCCCGCCTGGTTGTTGTGCGGGATTATTTCAGTGTAACCTTCGGCTTTGTTGTAGAGGTACGTGTTAGTGCCTGGTCGTGATTTTTCCGTTGTACATTTTCATTCCCTGTGTTTGGGGCCGTTACTATTGTGAGCACCCTGTGGTGCGTTGGTGCTATTAAAGACGCACAGCATTGCACTCTCTGTCTCCTGCGTTTGACTCCACACCCACGACACCCAGAGCATTACACAGTGACTGCTGTTAAGAATTGCAATACAGTAATGAGAGATCTGTATTTAAATATGCATATTTGACATATTAGTCATTTAGCAGATGCTCTTATCCAGAGTAACTTACAGGTAAGCGCATTCATCTTCAGATAACTAGGTGAGACAACCACATATGTGGTTGGAAACTAGGCATATGTCACACACATTACTACTTTACAAGAGAGCCATTTGAGCGTAAACTTAAAAAATATATACATAATGTGTTGGCAGAAATGTCTTCTGGAACCTTAATATCAAACTTGTATGCCATTTGAAAAAATGACTCCGATTTCAGAGCACTCTCGTCTGACTGTGCCAGAGTGCAGAATAACTGATGAATTTACAAACGCTCAACACCCGTTGAATATGGCTGTTGTCAATAAACGTCAGTAAAAAAAAGGAAAATAAATCGCTGCCAGTTAGTCGCTCAGTTAGTCACCAACGCTCTGGATGACATAAAACAGCTTAACCAGCTCTGCTAGCGCGAGTAAAATGTAAGTAAGCTGTTCTCTCATTTGTGTCTGGAAGTAGCTAGCAAGCTAGCCAAAAAGGTCAAATTCAAGCTTGGGTGCTTGACTGCTGTTGTTAGGACAGAACACTCAAATCAACCCTACTCCTCAGCCAGAGCATCCAGTGTGCAGCTCTGAACGCTCCGAGAATGAAACGCTCTGAATCTGACAAAGCTCTGAGTTCACGAATGCCCAGAGCACTCCAGATTAAATTTACGAACTCACCGGTAGTATACACCAGCTATGTCTTGACATCTTTGGTTGTTTAGTATATGGCCTTATGTGAATCATTAAAGAGATGGGTGTGGTTAAAGCTTAAGAGGGTGTGAACGATGTTGAATGGATGTAGACAAAGAAGAGCTCTCCAGTAGGTACCAAAACATTCAAGGTCCATTTTCTCAAAAGTGAGGTTACAAGTTTAAAAACTTTCAAAGCAGAATTACTTTCCCATTGTTCCTCAACTGCAGTGTATGATATACCATTTTCTAGTTCTGAGTCTCTACTTATATTCACAATTTCTAATTTTGCTACATAAGACCGAATCGAGCCAGTTGTGAAAAATTGGTGGATATAGAGTTTTGGAACAAAAAGAGTTCATAAGAGTTCATTACAGTGTCTGTTAATTTCTGTCAGGAATTAGTTGTGGCCACCACAGTGAGGCCTAGTGTTTCCTATATGGAATGTTGAGTAGCGTGTGTTCTGCTTGAATATATGTGTGTGAGTGTGTACATGTATGTGTGTTTTTGTGCGTGTGTGAGACAGACATAACAAAACCCTTAGACAACACCAATCGGCATTCAGCTCCCTCTCTGTCCGGTTGACACGGCAACATATTCAGACATAACACTGACCAGACCCAACAAACCTAATTAAAAACAAGAACTCTGCTCTCCATCTCTGTTTCTGTCTCTCCACCCCTTTTATTTGTTTCTCTCTCTCCTTGACTCTCTCCATGTCCCTTTATCTTCCTCTCTCTCCTTGACTCTATCCATGTCCCTTTATCTTCCTCTCTCTCCTTGACTCTCTCCATGTCCCTTTATCTTTCTCTCTCTCCTTGACTCTCTCCATGTCCCTTTATCTTCCTCTCTCTCCTTGACTCTCTCCAGGTCCCTTTATCTTCCCCTCTCTCCTTGACTCTCTCCATGTCCCTTTATCTTTCTCTCTCTCCTTGACTCTCTCCAGGTCCCTTTATCTTCCCCTCTCTCCTTGACTCTCTCCATGTCCCTTTATCTTCCTCTCTCTCCTTGACTCTCTCCAGGTCCCTTTATCTTCCCCTCTCTCCTTGACTCTCTCCATGTCCCTTTATCTTTCTCTCTCTCCTTGACTCTCTCCAGGTCCCTTTATCTTCCCCTCTCTCCTTGACTCTCTCCATGTCCCTTTATCTTTCTCTCTCTCCTTGACTCTCTCCATGTCCCTTTATCTTCCTCTCTCTCCTTGACTCTCTCCATGTCCCTTTATCTTCCTCTCTCTCCTTGACTCTCTCCATGTCCCTTTATCTTCCCCTCTCTCCATGTCCCTTTATCTTCCCCTCTCTCCATGTCCCTTTATCTTCCTCTCTCTCCTTGACTCTCTCCATGTCCCTTTATCTTCCCCTCTCTCCTTGACTCTCTCCATGTCCCTTTATCTTTCTCTCTCTCCTTGACTCTCTCCATGTCCCTTTATCTTTCTCTCTCTCCTTGACTCTCTCCATGTCCCTTTATCTTCCTCTCTCTCCTTGACTCTATCCATTTCCCTTTATCTTTCTCTCTCTCCGTCCCTTTCTTTCCTTCAGTCCCTCTATGGTATTCATCCTAATTTGAAACAGTTCACTTGGGCCTGGGGTCTTGTTTTCTTGTTCTTGAATAACCCGCACACATGCGCGTACGCACACACGCACGCACACACCTGTCCGAAGAAGCGAGGACTCTGAAGAAGGAAGATGGAAGGAGGAGGAGGGTAATGCATTTTTAACGACCTCACGACTAGGCTGCTCCGGAGGCTGCTGGTGTTGACTATTGAGCCAGTCAGATGTTAATGTTGTTATCTCCCTGCATGTGTGTGTGTGTGTGTGTGTGTGTGTGTGTGTGAGACAGAGAGTTGTGGAGCAGAACGGACCTTTTCCCAGGAAGTATTTGAAGAACCATCTGGTGTGGTATTCTGGGTTCTCCAAATGGACATCGGTTCTTCTCCAGATTCCCGGGGTGTAGTCCATTGGCTACACACACACATACGCGCACACACACACAAATGTACGCACACCCACACAGAGACACACTCTGGGTTAGTGAAACGCACACACATGCACGTATGCATATTTCACGTCAGCATAAATGGTCACAGAATGACTCATTATGGTCTCTGTAACCAGGGGTCACACATACATTGATCTACAGACTGACCTTCAAAACACACACACATCATTGTTTAGTCTGGCCACAGAAGAAGAGTTCCTTTGTCATCGGTAGATCCCCCTGCCAATATTAACATTAAGCCCTCTGCCTCCTGATCGATGCACCTCCTCCTCATTCAGTGGCTGTCCCATTGTGGATTCATCCTATTGAAGCTAAGCCTCACAGACACCCACAGACCACACACACGTATGTACACAAAAGCACACTACACACACACACACATCATTGACCAACTGTCAAGTGGCTTCACTGACATTTTCAACCTCTCCCTATCTGAGTCTGTAATACCAAAATGTTTCAAGCAGACCACCATAGTCCCCGTGTCCAAGAACACTAAGATAACCTGCCTAAATGACTACTGACCCGTAGCACTCACGTCTGTAGCCATTTATGTGCTTTGAAAGGTTAGTCATGGCTCACATCAACACCATTATCCCAGAAACCCTAGACCCACTCCAATTTGCATACCGCCCCAACAGATCCACAGACGATGCAATCTCTATTGCACTCAACACTGCCCTTTCCCACCTGGACAAAAGGAACACCTATGTGTCACGTCTCCTACCGAAGATGGCTCCCCTTCCCGTCCGGGTGGCGCTCGGCAGTCCTCGTCACCGGCCTACTAGCTGCCATTGATCCCTTTTTCCCCTTTCTGTTCATTGCTGTCACCTGTTTTGTGTGTTGGCTGATTAGTCGGGCCAGTTAGCCAGTAGGCCCGCCTGCTCTTTGTGCGGGATTCTTCTGTGTTGCTCTGAGCACGTTTGATGTGGGCGTGTTTCATTCGTGGGATTTTCTCCGGACTGTTTGAGTCCCCGTGTTCGGGGCATTTGTTTTGTGTCCTGTGTTTCGTGGGGTGGCTTATGTTCGTAGTGTGTGTGCAATAAATAGCACTACCCTGTTCTCTCTGCTTCCTGCGCCTGACTTCGCACCCACTACGCCCAGAGCGTTACACTATGTGAGAATGCTATTCATTGACTAAAGCTCAGCGTTCAACACCACAGTGCCCTCAAAGCTCATCACTAAACACTAAACTAAAAACCACGACGAGACAGCCTATAGGGAGGAGGTCCGAGACCTGGCCGTGTGGTGCCAGGACAACAACGTCTCCTCCACGTGATCAAGACAAAGGAGATGATTGTGGACCACAGGAAAAGGAGGACAGAGCACGCCCCCATTCTCTTCGACGGGGCTGTAGTGGAGTAGGTTGAGAGCTTCACGTTTTGGCATGGGTCCTCAGATCCTTAAAACGTTCTACAGCTGCACCATCGAGAGCATCCTGACTGGTTACATCACTGCCTGGTATGGCAACTGACCGGAAGGCGCTACAGAGGGTAGTGCGTATGTCCCAGTACATCACTGGGTCCAAGCTTCCTGTCATCCAGGACCTCTATACCAGGCGGTGTCAGAGGAAGGCCCTAAAAATTGTCAAAGACTCCAGCCACCCTAGTCATAGACTGTTCTCACTGCTACCGCATGGGAAGCGGTACCCGAGCGCTAAGTCTGGGATCAAGAGGCTTCTAAATAGCTTCCACCACCAAGGCATAAAACTCCTAAACATCTAATCAAATGGCTACCCAGACTATTTGCATTGCCCCCCCGTCTATTTTACACTGTTGCTACTCTCTGTTATTATCTATGCATAGTCACTTTAATACCTCTACCTACATATACATATTATTTCAATTACCTCGACTAACCGGTGCCCCCACACATTGACTCTGTACCGGTACCCCCTGTATATAGTGTCGGGTTCACCTAGGGGTCATGATAAGGGCTGTAGCAAAATGTTTGATGATTTAGAATAATTGATTATGCTTATGTTGTATTAATAGAAGGGGAGGGGTTATAAGACCCTCCTTACATTTATAGGGTCCTAGACAACAGGTCTGTTTGTTGGTTGAGGGCTTGTAAGTAAGCATTTCACTGTAACACCTGTTGTTTCGGCTTTCTTGTGTCGAAAGAGAGGAGGACCAAAATGCAGCGTGGTTATCTCGATACATTTTTAATAAAGATAATAACGAACAATACAAACCACTAAACGTAACAAACCGAAACAGCCCTATCTGGTGCAAACAAACACAAAGACAGGAACAATCACCCACGAAAAACTCAAAGAATATGGCTGCCTAAATATGGTTCCCAATCAGAGACAACGATAAACACCTGCCTCATGACCTACAAAAACCCCAAGACAAAACACACCACATAAAATAACCCATGTCACATCCTGGCCTGACCAAAATAGTAAAGAAAACACAAAATACTAAGACCAGGGCGTGGTGACAGTTGTATTCGGCACAAGTGACAAATAACATTTGATTTGAACCCCAGATAAAAGAGGACAGTGAAATCCCAATTCTACTAGGTTGTTGTTAACCATCTTGCCCAAAACACCAGACTACACTGAATGCACAAATCATTATGAACACTACTTTTTCCATGACATGGACTGACCAGGTGGATCCAGGCTTTGATTACTTATTGATATGACCTATTAAATCCACTTCAATCAGTGTAGCTGAAGGGAAGGAGGTTAAAGAAGGATTTTAAATGTGTTTGTGTATGTGTGCCATACAGAGGGTGAATGGACAAGACAAAATATTTAAGTGCCTTTGAAGGAGGGGAGGTAGTAGGTGCCAGGTTTGTGTGTGTCAAGAACTGCAACGCTGCTGGGTTTTTCACACTAAACAGTTTCCCGTGTTTCCAGAATGGTCCTCCACCCAAAGGACATCCAGCCAACTTGACACAAGTGTGGGAAGCATTGGAGTCAACATGGGCCAGCATCCCCATGAAACTCTTTCAACACCTTGTTGAGTCCATGCCCAAGAGTCCGGAAATATTGGATCCCTTGGTAAAGATTAGCAAAAAGTAAATAATACAAATATTGACCTATATTGTATGCTAAAAAATATATACAAATTATGTTATTTTATACTAGGGGAAAGAGTTGAGCCATTTTTTACATTCAGCATCACTCATCAAGGGAAATATAGTATTATTTCTAATACCAGACGGTGCTTCTACACCTGCATTGCTTGCTGTTTGGGGGTTTTAGGCTGGGTTTCTGTACAGCACTTTGAGATATCAGCTGATGTAAGAAGGGCTTTATAAATACATTTGATTAATAAAGATATCTACCTGTATTTCAGGATGTCAAAACCACCGTTGGCTAAATACCTCTATTTTCCTGTCATATGACCACAGTACTGGTCCTCCATGGGAATCAAACCCTGGCGTTGCAAGCACCGTGCTCTACTACCTGAGCCACAAGGGACTATACTGTATATCTACACTATATATACAAAAGTATAAATCATATTAGTGGATTCGGATATTTCAGCCACACCCATTGCTGACAGGTACAGTATATACAATAGAGCACACAGCCATGCAATCTCCATAGACAAACATTGGCAGTAGAATGGGCCTTACTGAAGAGCTAAGTGACTTTCAATGTGGCACCGTCATAGAATGTGAAGAAGAAGTGAGTTAGTCAAATTTCTGCCCTGCTAGAGCTGCCCCAGTCAACTGTAAGTGCTGTTATTGTGAAGTGGAAACGTCTAGGAGCAACAACGGCTCAGCATGAAGTGGTCGGCTACGGAACCTGACAGAATGGGACCGCCGAGTGCTGAAGAGTTCCAAACTGCCTCTGGAAGCAACATCAGCACCAGAACTGTTAGTCGGGAGCTTCCTGAAATGGGTTTCCATGGCCGAGCAAGCCTAAGATCACCACGTGGAATGCCAAGAGTCGGCTGTAGGGGTGTAAAGCTCGCTGCCATTGGACACTGGAGCAGTGGAAATGCGTTCTCTGGAATGTTGACTCACGCTTCACCATCATGCCAACTGTAAAGTTTGGTGGAGGAGGAATAATGGTCTGGGGCTGTTTCTCATGGTTCGTGCTAAGCCCCTTGTTTCCAGGGAAGGGAAATCATAACACTACAGCATTCAATGACATTCTAGACAATTCTGTGTTTCCAACTTTGTGGCAACAGTTTGGGTAAGGCCCTTTTCTGTTTCAGCATGACAATGTCCCTGTGCACAAAGCGAGGTCCATACAGAAATGGTTTGTCAAGATTGGTGTGGAAGAACTTGACTGGCCTGCAGAGAGCCCTGATCTCAACCCCATCGAACACCTCTGGGATGAACTGGAACACTGACTGCGAGCCAGGACTAATCGTCCAACATCAGTGCCCGACCTCACTAATGCTCTTGTGGCTGAATGGAAGCAAGTCCCCGCAGCAATGTTCCAACATCTAGTAGAAAGCCTTCTCAGAAGAGTGAAGGCTGTTATAGCAGCAATGTTCCAACATCTAGTAGAAAGCCTTCTCAGAAGAGAGGAGGCTGTTATAGCAACAAAGGGGGGACCAACTCTGTATTAATGCCTTCTCAGAAGAGTGGAGGCTGTTATAGCAGCAAAGGGGGGACCAACTCTGTATTGATGCCTTCTCAGAAGAGTGGAGGCTGTTATAGCAGCAAAGGGGGGACCAACTCTGTATTGATGCCTTCTCAGAAGAGTGGAGGCTGTTATAGCAGCAAAGGGGGGACCAACTCTGTATTGATGCCTTCTCAGAAGAGTGGAGGCTGTTATAGCAGCAAAGGGGGGACCAACTCCGTATTAATGCCTTCTCAGAAGAGTGGAGGCTGTTATAGCAGCAAAGGGGGGACCAACTCCATATTAATGACTTCTCAGAAGAGTGGAGGCTGTTATAGCAGCAAAGGGGGGACCAACTCTGTGTTAATGCCTTCCCAGAAGAGAGGAGGCTGTTATAGCAGCAAAGGGGGGACCAACTCCATATTAATGACTTCCCAGAAGAGTGGAGGCTGTTATAGCAGCAAAGGGGGGACCAACTCTGTGTTAATGCCCATTAGATGAGCTGTTGTCCAAATACACTATGTGACTGAAAGTATCTTTCTATGGGATTGTCTGTGTCTGACTGTATTAAAAGAGTTTGTTAATGCCCATTAGATGAGCTGTTGTCCAAATACACTATGTGACTGAAAGTATCTTTCTATGGGATTGTCTGTGTCTGACTGTATTAAAAGAGTTTGTTAATGCCCATTAGATGAGCTGTTGTCCAAATACACTATGTGACTGAAAGTATCTTTCTATGGGATTGTCTGTGTCTGACTGTATTAAAAGAGTTTGAATAGAGAAGTTCCACTGTGGTTGAAATCCCCTTCTGGTGATTCCTCAGAGCACTGAGTAACAGATGTACAAACACACACACTGTGATCATCATGTCCCCACTGGGCCCAGCCATATGTCCCATGACTGTGTGCGTGTGTGTGTAAGTGTCATTCCATGCGTCATGTACTGTTTGGGTCATTGAGAATCCAAATAAAGAACTGTGAGTATCCATGCATTTACTTATGTCCATAGATTTCTCAAACGCAAATGTGTAAGTGTGTTCGTGTGTATGTGTGTGCGTGTGTGTGTGTAGGGGTCCTCACCTCATCTGATGAGCCATTCTCCACTCGAAAGCGGCCCGCTCTCTGTATGGCTCCATCTGCATCACTGGAGATCAGCTAGAGGGGAAGGAGGGAGGGAGGGAGAAAGAGAGAGAGACAGAGAAAGATAGAGATACATACAGAGAGAGAGACAGAAAGACAGGGACAGAGAGAGAAAGAGACAGAGAGAGAGAGATAGAGAAAGAGACAGAAAGACAGAGACAGAGAGACAGAGAGAGAGAGAGAGAGACAGACAGACAGACAGACAGACAGACAGACAGACAGACAGACAGACAGACAGACAGACAGACAGACAGACAGACAGACAGACAGAGAGAGACAGAGAGAGAGAGAGAGAGACAGACAGAGACAGACAGACAGAGAGAGAGAGACAGACAGAAATAAACAGACAGAGACAGACAGAGAGAGAGAGACAGACAGAGCAAGAGACAGAGAGAGACAGAGAGACAGAGCGAGAGACAGAGAGAGACAGAGAGACAGAGCGAGAGACAGAGAGAGACAGAGAGACAGAGCGAGAGACAGACAGAGACAGACAGACAGAGAGAGAGAGACAGACAGAAATAAACAGACAGAGACAGACAGAGAGAGAGACACAGAGAGAGACAGACAGAGAGAGAGACACAGAGAGAGACAGACAGAGAGAGAGACACAGAGAGAGACAGACAGAGAGAGAGACACAGAGAGAGACAGAGAGAGAGAGAGACAGAGAGAGAGAGAGACAGAGAGAGAGAGAGACAGACAGAGAGAGAGACACAGAGAGAGACAGACAGAGAGAGAGACACAGAGAGAGACAGACAGAGAGAGAGACACAGAGAGAGACAGACAGAGAGAGAGACAGAGAGACAGACAGACAGAGACAGATGCATGCAGGGCAGAATTAGGCCAATATCCACTAATAAATCAATCTAAAAAACAGCAATTAGGTTTTGGAAACATCTAAAATACAGGGACCCCCTCTCATATCATTACCAAGCACTGCAATGCCAAGAGCTGAGCAAAGAAAAGAGTCCCCTCATCCAGCTGTTCCTGGGACTGAGTTCACCAACCTGTTCTACTAACACACTGAAGCCTCAGGACCAGAACATCCAATCAAATCAGAATAAACCAAATTACAACACAGTCAAAACAAAGCTACATTGCTTATTGGGAAACACAAGCACAAAGCAAAATGCAGTGCTATCTGGCCCTAAATCGACAGTACACCGTGGCTAAATATTTGATGATGGTTGCTGATCAAAACCTCCGAAAACCTTAACAAAGTATAGGCTCAGTGAGCACAGCCTTGCCATTGAGAGGGGCAGACACAGGAAAACCTGGCTCCCTGTAGTGGAAAGGCTGTGTAACCACTGCACCACAGCAGAACCTGGCTCCCTGTAGAGGAAAGGCTGTTCAACCACTGCACCACAGCAGAACCTGGCTCCCTGTAGAGGAAAGGCTGTTCAACCACTGCACCACAGCAGAACCTGGCTCCCTGTAGAGGAAAGGCTGTGCAACCACTGCACCACAGCAGAACCTGGCTCCCTGTAGAGGAAAGGCTGTGTAACCACTGCACCACAGCAGAACCTGGCTCCCTGTAGAGGAAAGGCTGTGCAACCACTGAACAACAGCAGAACCCGAGACAGAGCTGCATTTCCTGACAAAATGTCAAAAATATAAAACAATGAGAGTGTAATTTCCACAAATTTGAAACCTTTTTTCTGGGTTTCAAAGACCTCTCTGGGGTGAGTAGGCTACCCGTCCTGTTGGGGGAGGATGCAGAGAGCTGTGGGTTGGCAGCGCTCTACATTGCTGCCTGCCATAAGTTGAGGGACAATGTCTGACAGACCAATCAACCTGCACATGTCCTCTACTGTATGCTTATTGTTATTGTTCAATGGTTATTTTGACCCTTGGTTATTGTTGTTACTGTTGTCCCGGTGACAATTTTGATTCTTATTATTTTCATATTGTAAATATCCAAAGCAAGCTTTGCAATATGTACATTGTTAAGTCATGCCAATAAAGCAAATTGAATTGAATTGAATTGAGAGAGAGACAGAAAGATGGAGAGAGAGAGAGAGCGGGAGCAGAGAGAGAAAGAGAGAGAGACAGAAAGATGGAGAGAGAGAGAGAGCGGGAGCAGAGAGAGAAAGAGAGAGAGACAGAAAGATGGAGAGAGAGAGAGAGCGGGAGCAGAGAGAGAAAGAGAGAGAGACAGAAAGATGGAGAGAGAGAGAGAGCGGGAGCAGAGAGAGAAATATATTTAAAAAAAACTTAATTGGCACAATTCATCTAATGTACTGTATAGTGAATTCAAACTAAAGTTATCAAATAAAACACTGCAAGCAATACTTAAAGCTCACACAATGTCCCATTCCATATACCACAGGGACAGAGAGAGAGGTAGAGAGAGGTAAGAGGGAGAGAGAAACAAAGAGAGGAAAGGAGTAATAGGTCAGACACATTAACATGAGAGAGAGGTAGAGAGAGGTAGAGAGAGGTAGAGAGAGGTAGAGAGAGAGGTAGAGGTAGAGGTAGAGAGAGAGAGGTAGAGAGAGAGGTAGAGAGAGGTAGAGAGAGGTAGAGAGAGAGAGGTAGAGAGAGAGGTAGAGAGAGGTAGAGAGAGAGGTAGAGAGAGGTAGAGAGAGGTAGAGAGAGGTAGAGAGAGAGGTAGAGAGAGGTAGAGAGAGGTAGAGAGAGGTAGAGAGAGAGAGGTAGAGAGAGGTAGAGAGAGGTAGAGGTAGAGAGGTAGAGAGAGGTAGAGAGGTAGAGAGAGGTAGAGAGGTAGAGAGAGGTAGAGAGGTAGAGAGAGAGAGGTAGAGAGAGGTAGAGAGAGGTAGAGAGGTAGAGAGAGGTAGAGAGAGGTAGAGAGAGGTAGAGAGAGAGAGGTAGAGAGAGAGGTAGAGAGAGAGAGGTAGAGAGAGGTAGAGAGGTAGAGAGAGGTAGAGAGAGAGAGGTAGAGAGAGGTAGAGAGAGGTAGAGAGATGTAGAGAGAGGTAGAGAGAGGTAGAGAGAGGTAAGAGGGAGAGAGAAACAAAGAGAGGAAGGGAGTAATAGGTCAGACACTTTAACATGAGACCATAAAACTTTGCAGAACAATAAAGAGGAACATATGACAGCAATCATTTACATTTGCCAACAATAGCAGCTAGCGGCTAGCTAAAGAGAAACCGCAAAGCATAGGCGAACAGAGGCTAACTGACCTTTGAGATTACTGCAAGGGCTCTGACACAAATTCAGGTTGATAGGGCAGTGCCTACAGTATATTTCTCCCCTTTATGCCCCTCAGCAGATTACCGAACAAGTTGTGTTGTGATCTCTTGTTGTTTTTCAATTTCTGGATTTCCTCTTTAAGGGGGCAACATTAATAAACACTATCAGACAAAAAAAAAGACTAATCATGAGTTAATGAGTAATACGCTTTTCCATGGCCAGTTCCCGGGACACAGATTAAGCCTATTTCTGGACTAAAAAGCTCGATGGATGACCTCCGTGTTGGGGAAATTTAATCCGATTGCACTTTGCGGACAATGTGCCATTTAAAGATGGACATTCCCCCCAAAGTTTGATGACGAGTTGGTTATTTGAATCAACTGTGTAGTGCTAGGGCAGAACTAAAACGTGCACCCAGGGGGCCCCCCAAAACCGAGTTTGGGAAACCCTGGTATAGAGAATCATTGTACCATCTAAACTGCTATGTAATATTTTCCATAACCAAAAATCGTAATTTCAGCTGTTTGAAGCTGGTGTACAGAACTGAAAGTAAAAAAGCTAAAACTAAATTTAAGAACGGGAAGCATAGAAATAGAGCACATAGAACAAATCTACCACTTCTTAGACTTGCTCTCAATGAGAGGGAAAATTAGCCATAGTAATTCCTCCTCTTCCTCCTTGGTGTTGATGTCTGCTGTTCTTGGTAATAAAATAATGATGTGTGTATGTGTATCTTTGAATATGTCTATGAGTTTGCGCGCCTGTTTGCGTGTGTGTAAATGTGTCTCTCTATATTTGTGTGTTTATCTCTCCATCGACAGAGAAAGAGGAAGTAGCAGTGATGCCAGTATCACTGTCCCTCGATCACCCTGACATCTCTTCTCACAGTGGAAACATGACATCCCTCTCTCCTCTCCTCCCCCATCTTCTACATTCATCCCCCTTGCCCCTCAGACCGCACAATGCCTGGTTGCCTGGCAACCCAACACAGAACCTCTCCTCTTCCCCCTCTTCTTGGTTGCTCTTTTCCTCCTCCGTATCCTCCATGATCCCCCTCTCCTCTGTTGCTCTGTTTCCTCTTAACTGTCACTCTATGCTCACTTTCTCCATCTCTCTTCACCCCTTCCTCTGTTGCTCTATTCACACTTGCATCTTTCAACGTCTTCTCCCCCCCTCTCTCCCCCAGTCTCCCTCTTTCCTCTCCTCTCTCTTCTGTCATTCTCTGACCAATAAAGGGTTGTTTTCTGCCAAAGTGTCACAAAACGCAGCACAGTTCTGGCGCACCGGACTCTCTCTGCAGGCATTATGTGTGTGTTCTGCAGCAGATGGTCTGTAATGGTTAGATGGAGCCAAAAGGAAGACAGGAAGTCCATGAACATGTGAGTGTGAGAGTGTGTGTGCATGGGGGATTGGGGATCATGCGGTCCAAGCAGCTTTCAATGTCTATAATTCCACGCTGCACTGCACCTCTAAGAGACTAGGAAATTGTATCCACCATATGTCAGGGCTATTTAACTACAGTATATTCTTACAGGGCCAGATTTGAAAAAGGTTATTTACAGGGGGGGCCAGGCATTTTCTACATGGGACGACTCTGCCTAAGACCGGTATAAAAAACAATGCACAAACACAATTATAGTCATAAAGCACTTTTTAAAATGTATTAAATGTTATCAGAAAGAAAATGTTAAGTGTTTTCACATTCGCCTGATTCAGAGCATCAAATAATGGAACACATTTGTACTTACAGTGCATCCGGAAAGTATTCAGACCCCTTGACTTTTTCCATATTCTGTTATGTTACAGCCTTATTCTAAAATGGATGACATCGTTTTTTCCCTCACCAATCTACACACAATAACCCCTAATGAGAAAGCAAAAACAGGTTATTGATTTTTTAACAAATTTATAAAAATAAAACAAATTAAATATCACAAGAAGTTTCTCTCCCCCTACATCAGTACAGAACGGGTCCCTATAACAAACTGTACCACCTCAAATCTTGTTGCAATGTTAGCTTTCAGTTTATCTAAAAACTCCAACATCATAGACTGAGTGATCTGTAGTGATCTGTACATTCAACATGCACGACACTTACACACATGACTGATGATTGGCTGAAAGAATTTTATGATAAAAAGACTGGGAACTGTTTTGTTAGACTTCAATTTGTCTTTTGACAATATTGATCATAGTCTGCTGCTTGAAAAATGTAAGTGTTATGGCTTTACACCCCCTGCTATATTGTGGAAAAAGAGTCACCTGTCTAACAGAACACAGAGGGTGTTCTTTAATGGGAGCCTCACCAACATAATCCAGTTAGAATCAGGCATTCCCCAGGGCAGCTGTCTAGGCCCCTTATTTTTTTCAATCTTTACTTTGCTTTGAGTAAAGCCAGTGTGTCTACTGTATGTATGCGGATGACACAACACTATACATGTCAGCTACTACAGCGAGTGAAATCACTGCAACACTTAATCAAGAGCTGCAGTCAGTTTCACAATGGGTGGCAAGAAATAAGTTATATATATATATATAATAATATTTCAAAAATTAAAAGCATTTTAGTTTGAGACAAATCATTCACTATACCCTAAACCTCAACTAAATCTTGTAATGAATAATGTGAGAATTGAGCAAGTTTAGATAACTGTCATGGTGAAAACATATTGATGCAGTAGTAGCCAAGATGGGGAGAAGTCTGTCTATAATAAAGCGCTGCTCTGCCTTCTTAACAACACTATCAACAAAGCAGGTCCTACAGGCCCTGGTGATGCAAGCAGTAGAATCCGATAAAAAAAAACAGATTAAAAAATACACCTTATGTACAGTACGGACTTTGAAGAAACACACACACACAAGCTAACTCCTTACACACACATACACACACACAAGCTAACTCCTTACACACACGTACACATGGATTTTGTGTTGTAGATATGTGGTAGTAGAGTAGTGGCCTGAGGACACACACTTAATATGTTGTGAAAAGGGTTATGAAATGTAATGTCATGTAATATTTTTTATTGTATATAATTGCCTTAATGTTGCTGGACCCCTGGAAGAGTAGCTGCTGCCTTAATCATTAATAAATACAAATACATCTGCAAAAAATGATGACATAGTTGCGTGTAGGGAAATGGAGCATTTTGTTTGTGTGTTTTAGGGATGTTTTGTTTGGCTTCAAATCAAAGGAGAAAATAACACGTTTATTTTGAAAATAATTCTGTTTCACAATCATGTCATTAACTGTTTTATCCCTCTCCTCATCAAGCATTTTCGCTAGATATGATGCTCAGCAGACTACGAAACAAGCGATGTTGCAGTCTAGATGTTGATCGGATAAAGTTTATGATAAGCCATAACTGAGTCAAATCACGCTCTGGTGTTTCAGGCAGTGTAGTGATCTCATCTGCAGTGAAAGAGCCAATAGGCAGGCAGACAGACCCCATACCCCTGTTGGCAGCTCTGATTGGTATGTTGGCACTTAATGGGTGGGACTATGGGACAACAGATTCTCCAATTGTAGAATATTGAACAAGGGCTGCCATAGCCCTGCCATATGTAATGGAATTAACATAGCAATGTGCATTAGGCCATGTACATTCCATTCCAGTGACTGCAGGTTTAAACACTAGTGTGTGAGAAGTGATTGACACTTGGCCTATAGGGATGAACTGGAGAAATCGTAGCTTCTCTACTCCAACAACCATATTCAATGTGGCTGTAAAGAAATACAATGTGTGTGTGTGTAACATATCTGTTACCAAACGTTAAATCTGTACTGTTCTTCAAGCAAATGTGTTTTTGTCAAATGTTCAGTGGAAATTGTTTAAAGTAGTCATTGTGCATAGAGTTGTAATGGTTTGTCTAACTTTGCCACCATTGGTTTTTGTTTGACATACATTTGTTTGGCATTACACATCTCTGTGTTTATTTGACTGCGAGTGTTTTTAATATTCGTGAGTGAATCTGTATGTGTGCATCTACAATGGCAAGACAAAGTATGTGAACCCTTTGGAATTACCTGGATTTCTGCATAAATTGGTCATGATATTTGATATGATCTTCATCTAAGTCACAATAGACAAACACAGTGTGCTTAAACTAATAACACATACAAATGATTTTATTTTTCTTATTTATATAAGTACGTGAACCCCTAGGCTAATGACTTCTCCAAAAGCTCATTGGAGTCAGGAGTCAGCTAACCTGGAGACCAATCAATGAGACGAGATTGGAGATGTTGGTTAAAGCTGCCAAGCCCTAGAAAAAACACACAACATTTTAGTTCGCTATTTAGAAAACACATGATGTGAATCATGCCTCGAACAAAAGAGATCTCAGAAGACCTGAGATGAAGAATTGTTGACTTGCATAAAGCTGGAAAGGGTTATAAAAGTATCTCTAAAAGCCTTGATGTTCATCTGTCCACAGTAAGACAAATTGTCTATAAATGGAGAAAGTTCAGCACTGTTGCTACTCTCCCTAGGAGTGGCCGTAAGGGAAAGATGACTGCAAGAACACACAGTGCAGAATGCTCAATGAGGTTAAAAAGAATACTAGAGTGTCAGCTAAAGACTTACAGAAATCTCTGGAACATGCTAACATCTCTGTTGACGAGTCTACGACACATAAAACACTAAACATGAATGGTGTTCATGAGAGGACACCATGGACACCTGTCCAAAAAAACATTGCTGCATGTCTAACGTTTGCAAAAGTGCACCTTGATTGTCCACAGTGTTACTGGCAAAATATTCTCTGGACAGATGGAACTACAGTCAGAGTTGTTTGCAAGGAACAACACAAAAAAGGCACAGGATACCAACATCAAACTTATCCCAACTGTAAAGTATGGTGGAGGGAGCATCATGGTTTGGGGCTGCTTTAGGACCTGGACAGCTTGCTATCATCGATGGAAAAAATATATTCCCAAGTTTATTAAAGACATTTTAGAGGAGAATGTAAGGCTGTCTGCCAATCGAAGGTCAACAGAAGTTAGGTGATGCAACAGGACCAACGACCCAAAACACAGAACAGAATGGCTTCAACAGAAGAAAATACACCTTCTGAAGTGGCCCAGCCAGAGTCCTGACCTCAACCCGATGTGGCATGACCTTCAAGAGAGTGGTTCACTCCAGATATCCCAAGAATATTGCTGAGTTTTGTAAAGAGGAATGGTCCGAGGGTTCACATACTTTTCCCACCCTGCACTGTGAATGTTTACATGGTGTTCAATAAAGACATGAACAATGTATAATTGTTTGTATGTATGCAGAAATCCAGGTCATTCCGAAGGGTTCATATACTTTTTATTGCCATTGTGTGTGTGTGTGTTCCTCTCAGGGAAGTGATGTCCCTTAAAGACAACAAAGTCAAGGTATTGGAGTGGCCATCACAAAGCCCTGACCTCAATCCCATAGAAAAAGCGTGTACAAGCAAGTAGGCCTACAAACCTGACTCAGTTACACCAGCTCTGTCAGGAGGAATGGGACAATGACCCAACTTATTGTGGGATGCTTGTGGAAGGCTACTCCAAGCCTTTGGCCCAAGTTAAACAATTTAAAGGCAATGCTACCAAACACTAATTGAGTGTATGTAAACTGACCGACTGAGAATGTGATGAAAGAAATAAAAGCTGAAATAAATCATTCTCTCTACTATTATTCTGACATTTCACATTCTTAACATAAAGTGGTTATCCTAACTAACCTAAGAAAGATCATTTTTACTAGGATTAAAATGTCAGGAATTGTGAAAAACTGAGTTTTTGTATTTGTCTAAGGTGCATGTAAACTTCCGACGTCAGTGTGTGATTGTGTACATGTCTGTGTGTTATCTGTGTGTGTCAGTCCTGTCTGGTTGTGTGTGTGTGTGAGTGATGAATGGGGAGTGAAGATCTTAGTGGTCTCGTCTCTTCTCTCCTCCTGCAACATTAACTGTCCAATCGCAGGATAATGGAGGGAAAACCAATGCAGCGTGCAGGGAGAGCACCGCACCATCTCCTCTGAGTGTGTGTGAGTGAGTGAGTGAGGGAGTGAGTGTGTGAGTGAGTGTGTGAGTGAGTGTGTGAGTGAGTGAGTGAGTGTGTGAGTGAGTGTGTGAGTGAGTGAGTGAGTGTGTGAGTGAGTGTGTGAGTGAGTGAGTGAGTGAGTGAGTGTGTGAGTGTGTGAGTGAGTGAGTGAGTGAGTGAGTGAGTGAGTGAGTGAGTGAGTGAGTGAGTGTGTGAGTGAGTGAGTGTGTGAGAGTGAGTGAGTGAGTGTGTGAGTGAGTGTGTGAGTGAGTGTGTGAGTGAGTGAGTGTGTGAGTGAGTGAGTGAGTGAGTGAGTGAGTGAGTGAGTGAGTGTGTGAGTGAGTGAGTGAGTGAGTGAGTGAGTGAGTGAGTGAGTGAGTGAGTGAGTGAGTGAGTGAGTGAGTGAGTGAGTGAGTGTGTGTGTGAGTGAGGGAGTGAGTAGTACGTGTATGAATCGGTCATTGTGTGTGTGTGAGTGAGTGAGTGTGTGAGTGAGTGTGTGAGTGTGTGAGTGAGTGAGTGAGTGAGGGAGTGTGTGAGTGAGGGAGTGTGAGTGAGTAGTACGTGTATGAATCGGTCATTGTGTGTGTGTGAGTGAGTGAGTGATGCATATGCACCGGCTTCTAGATCATGCAACAACAGAATGGCAGAGGAGGAAAACCCTGCACTCTCATAATTCCCTGTGGACCTGCTGTGTGTTCGATTCAGAGCAGGATGGAGGGAGGGAAGAGGGGTGGAAGCAGGGGAGCCCTCCCTGCTACACTTTTGCAAACAACCAACCACTGCAAGAGATGGGTAGATAGTGAAAAAGAGAAAGAAAGACAGAAAGAGAGGAGCGAAAGAGAGAGGAGAGAGAGAGAGAGAAAAAGGAGCGAAAGAGAGAGGAGAGAGAGAAAGAGGAGCGAAAGAGAGAGAAGAGAGAAAGAGAGGAGAGAAAGAGGAGAAAAAGAGAGCGAGAGAAGAAAAGGAGAGAAAGAGAGTGACATATAGACAAAATAACTGGACAGAGAGGGATGGGGGGGCACCAGGCAAGAGAAAGAGGCGCATAATAAGCAACAAAAAGGAGAATGATAAAATAATAATAGCTGTCTATACAGTGGGTAACCCCATGGGTGAGAGTGCAAAGATTATTGGGAGCCTGCGTGGACACACACACACAAACGGAGTAGACCACTTAAATAGCTCCCATTTTGGGACGTGGCACAAACATTTCACAAACGTAATTGAGCCCTCAGTGTACTAAGAGGGGCTGATTTCCCCCTAGGTCTGCAGGAGAGAAGAGAGGAATGAGGTGGTGATAGAGATGGAAGGGGGAGGGAGGGAAGGAGGGAGGGGAGTTGTTGAGAGGGGGAGATTGAGTGAGGGAGAGAGAGAGAGAGAGGAAGGGATGGAGAGAGGGAAGGAGGGAGGGGGAGTTGTTGAGAGGAGGAGATTGAGTGAGGGAGAGATAGAGAGAGAGGAAGGGATGGAGAGAGAGAGAGAGAGAGAGGAAGGGATGGAGGGAGGGGGAGTTGTTGAGAGGGGGAGATTGAGTGAGGGAGAGAGAGAGAGAGAGAGGAAGGGATGGAGAGAGAGAGAGAGAGAGAGAGGGGATGAGAGAGAGGAAGGGATGGAGAGAGGGGATGAGACCGAGAGAATAAGAGTTGAGCTCTTCTCGGGTCCCAGAAGTTGGACCCGAACGGATCCGAGGTAAATCCGGCACGGACGCAAATTAATCCGATCATTTAAAAAAAGGGGGGGGACAGGACGTGAACTGACCAGAGAACAATCAGACCCGATGACAACCAGACCGAGTGACCAAAAAACATGTGAAACAGGACCTGACCCGGACCCGAGGGAAAAGTTTGAATATTGGACTGCTCGGGTCCCGGGTCAGGTCTGCGGGTGGACCCATGAAGACCACTAGATGAAAGGGGAAAGAGAAAAAGGAAGGGAGGAGGGACAGAGAATAAATCTGACGGATAATTGATCTCAGAGTGGTTGTTGACTTACGCGGGTCAGTAGAGAGAGAGAGAGAATCAGCAGCAGTAAGACAAGAGACGAGCAGAGACTTCCCATTTAGTCTAGCGCCTAAGCTACACACCACTGTCTCTCCTCACAATGGGCAATCTACACAATACATACTGCATTTGCAACTAGATTGCACATCTTTTGACATTTTCCTACATTTTTGAATCATGTCGTTCAGTGCATAGGGATACGCAGATACAGTGATCAACCTTATCAAATGGTCCTGTATGGATGACTAGAGGACTACACTGTGCTAAAAAAGAAACGTATCGAGTTGTGCATTTGTCCAAGCACACAGGATACACAGCATATTCTGTACATATGAAATGTCAGATGTCAACAGTCACATGGAGTTGAGTTTACCCAAAGTTTAAAGCAGGTGCGGTTGCTGTGCAAAGGTCAGAGGGCAAGAGGGGGGGTGAGCCAGTGGTTTGATTTATTAGGATCCCCAGCTAGTCTTACTGGGGTTCGACAGATAACAAAAAAATACATTACAGGCAATTTACATACAATTTAAAACATTAGCATGTAGTGTGTGTCTGTGTGCATCTATCAGTTACACGTCAGTACATACACACGAGTTGGTCACATGGGGAGAGGCGTTGTGCGATGAGGTGTTGCTGTATTCGTTTTTTTAAACAATGTTTGCTGTGCACTTGCGCTACATAAGATGGAAGGGAGCTCCATGCCCTCGTGGCTCTGTATAATACTGTATATAAGATGGAAGGGAGTTCCATGCCCTCGTGGCTCTGTATTATACTGTATATAAGATGGAAGGGAGTTCCATGCCCTCGTGGCTCTGTATTATACTGTATATAAGATGGAAGGGAGTTCCATGCCCTCGTGGCTCTGTATAATACTGTATATAAGATGGAAGGGAGCTCCATGCCCTCGTGGCTCTGTATAATACTGTATATAAGATGGAAGGGAGTTCCATGCCCTCGTGGCTCTGTATAATACTGTATATAAGATGGAAGGGAGTTCCATGCACCCATGGCTCTGTATAATACTGTATATAAGATGGAAGGGAGTTCCATGCCCTCGTGGCTCTGTATAATACTGTATATAAGATGGAAGGGAGTTCCATGCCCTCGTGGCTCTGTATAATACTGTATATAAGATGGAAGGGAGTTCCATGCACCCATGGCTCTGTATAATACTGTATATAAGATGGAAGGGAGTTCCATGCCCTCGTGGCTCTGTATAATACTGTATATAAGATGGAAGGGAGTTCCATGCCCTCGTGGCTCTGTATAATACTGTATATAAGATGGAAGGGAGTTCCATGCACCCATGGCTCTGTATTATACTGTATATAAGATGGAAGGGAGTTCCATGCACTCATGGCTCTGTATTATAGTGTATATAAGATGGAAGGGAGTTCCATGCACCCATGGCTCTGTATTATACTGTATATGAGATGGAAGGGAGTTCCATGCACTCATGGCTCTGTATTATAGTGTATATAAGATGGAAGGGAGTTCCATGCACCCATGGCTCTGTATTATACTGTATATGAGATGGAAGGGAGTTCCATGACCTCATGGTTCTGTATTATACTGTATATAAGATGGAAGGGAGTTCCATGCCCTCATGGCTCTGTATTATACTGTATATAAGACTGTATAATACTGTATATAAGTCTGTATAATACTGTATATGAGATGGAAGGGAGTTCCATGACCTCATGGTTCTGTATTATAGTGTATATAAGATGGAAGGGAGTTCCATGCACCCATGGCTCTGTATTATACTGTATATGAGATGGAAGGGAGTTCCATGCACTCATGGCTCTGTATTATACTGTATATAAGATGGAAGGGAGTTCCATGCACTCATGGCTCTGTATTATACTGTATATAAGATGGAAGGGAGTTCCATGCCCTCATGGCTCTGTATAATACTGTATATGAGATGGAAGGGAGTTCCATGCCCTCATGGCTCTGTATAATACTGTATATAAGATGGAAGGGAGTTCCATGCCCTCATGGCTCTGTATTATACTGTATATAAGATGGAAGGGAGTTCCATGCCCTCATGGCTCTGTATAATACTGTATATGAGATGGAAGGGAGTTCCATGCACTCATGGCTCTGTATTATACTGTATATAAGATGGAAGGGAGTTCCATGCACTCATGGCTCTGTATTATACTGTATATAAGATGGAAGGGAGTTCCATGCCCTCATGGCTCTGTATAATACTGTATATGAGATGGAAGGGAGTTCCATGCCCTCATGGCTCTGTATAATACTGTATATAAGATGGAAGGGAGTTCCATGCCCTCATGGCTCTGTATTATAGTGTATATAAGATGGAAGGGAGTTCCATGCCCTCATGGCTCTGTATTATACTGTATATAAGACTGTATAATACTGTATATAAGTCTGTATAATACTGTATATGAGATGGAAGGGAGTTCCATGCACTCATGGCTCTGTATTATACTGTATATAAGATGGAAGGGAGTTCCATGCACTCATGGCTCTGTATTATACTGTATATGAGATGGAAGGGAGTTCCATGCACTCATGGCTCTGTATTATACTGTATATAAGATGGAAGGGAGTTCCATGCCCTCATGGCTCTGTATTATACTGTATATAAGATGGAAGGGAGTTCCATGCCCTCATGGCTCTGTATAATACTGTATATGAGATGGAAGGGAGTTCCATGCCCTCATGGCTCTGTATAATACTGTATATGAGATGGAAGGGAGTTCCATGCACTCATGGCTCTGTATTATACTGTATATAAGATGGAAGGGAGTTCCATGCCCTCATGGCTCTGTATAATACTGTATATGAGATGGAAGGGAGTTCCATGCACTCATGGCTCTGTATTATACTGTATATGAGATGGAAGGGAGTTCCATGCCCTCATGGCTCTGTATTATACTGTATATAAGATGGAAGGGAGTTCCATGCCCTCATGGCTCTGTATTATACTGTATATAAGATGGAAGGGAGTTCCATGCACTCATGGCTCTGTATTATACTGTATATGAGATGGAAGGGAGTTCCATGCACTCATGGCTCTGTATTATACTGTATATAAGATGGAAGGGAGTTCCATGCACTCATGGCTCTGTATTATACTGTATATAAGATGGAAGGGAGTTCCATGTACTCATGGCTCTGTATTATACTGTACGATTCTTTGAATTTGTTCTGGACCTGGGGACTGTGAAAAGACCCCTGGTGGCATGTCTGGTGGGGTAAGTGTGTGTGTCAGTGATGTGTCCAAGATGACTATGCAAAGAACTTGGAATTTCCAACCCATTAATGTTTTTTATAAAAACAAGAAGTGACACAGTCAGTCTTTCCTCAACTCTTAGTCAAAATAGACTGGCATGTATAGTATTAATATTAGCCTTCTGATTACAATGAAGAGCAAGCTGTGCCTCTCTGTTCTGGGCCAGCTGCAGCTTAACTAGGGCTTTCTTTGCAGCACTTGACCATATCTTGATTATTGTCATAAGATCAAACTAGAGCCTGCAGGACTTTCTTTGTGGAGTGTGGTGTCAAAAAAGCAGGGCATCTTCATGGTACGGGCAGACCTCTCCCCATACACAGCTAACTAGGTAACCATTCCACATTGGCTACAAAGGTATACACTCACACGGTACAGTGTTCATGTGTGTGTGTGTGTGTGTGTGTGTGTGTGTGTGTGTGTGTGTGTGTGTGTGAGAGAGAGAGATGATGTGTGTGTATGGATGGTGTAGGTTGTTAATCGGGGCCCTATGTGTGCTGACAGACTATGGCAGAGAGTTTAATGGTGGTAGATTTCCTGAAAACTCTACAGTATATGGAGGGGTTATGAGAAGGTTATAGAGATTGGATAAGGAGGTTATGGAGGTTGAGAGGGGTGTAGGGGCTGACAGGCAATGTGTAAGAATCACATGGTGGATGCTGAAGAAAGGTCTACTCCAAATCTGTCTGTTTGTGTCTAGGCCTGCCGGACTTTTGACTGCCCTGTCACATCTCATTCCCTTCCAACTGAGGTGGGTCTATGCGCATGCGCGTGTGTGTGTGTGTGTGTGTGCGTGTGTGTGTAACTTTTTGCCTTCAATGAAGCTGGTCAAATAAACAATATAAAAATAAAGAAAGAAATAGTCTATAATAATAAATGTGAAGTGATGTTCTGACCTTTGGTTTGGGAAACATTTCTAAATGGTCTCTACATGAACGACCAGGTCTGGATCAAACTGAAGGCCTTTCATTCAGGCTGGGGAGAGATAAATGCTAAGCTGCTCATATGCTTAGTCATCCTGGGCACACACACACACACACACACACACACACACACACACACACACACACAATTTACAGAGCTTTACATGAAGAGAGACACCAAAGCATCTGCCTCCCTCTCCCTCTCCCTCTCACTCTTTCTCTCTCTTTTCTGTCTGCCAGTAGCAATTCCATTCAAAGCAGTTCAAAGCCTGATTGTGTAATGTACAATATAGCCAAAGCAAGAGATAATTAAACTCATCTCACCCAAACCTGGCAGTCTTTGATAAAAACCATCACAGATTGAATTGACAACTAATTAAGCAAATAGCATTTTATACAAAGACCCACAGATGAAAAACAAATAGAGGAGAATAGAATGAGGAAATGCTTTTGACTCCTTGGTCCTCACTGCCCCTCAGGCTATGGCATGATGCCACACCCTTGACCCCCTCCTCCTCCTCCCATACAAACAGTATTGGTTTTTCAAACCTGGAAAGTTACTCTCTCTCTCACTCTCTCTCTCGCCAATCATCTTGCTTCCTCACTCTCCTTGTCTCTTTCTCTATCTTTCAGGTGAATCAGCCCTGTGTGCATGCGTGCATGTCTGTATGCACACGTGTGACTGTGCATACGTCTGTGTGTGCGCATGCACCCAATTGTGTTTGTGGCTTTGTGTGTGTGTGTGTGTGTGTGAGTGTGAGTGATTCATCAGGTCCTGCTTGTTGGTTGGTATTGATTCTGGTTACTCCGGGGTATATTTATGTGAATTAAACGTCCTCCTTTGTCTTTATCTCTTCTCCCTGTAATGAGGGACCCCTCAGGCACAGTGTAACGCTTGGTCTGCTTACACACGCTCTCTCTCAGCAGTGGTGAGTGGTGTATGGTCCTAGGAGGCCTTGTCTGCCTAATAACTGGGGCTGCACTACAGACATAGAGGTCATATTCCCTCTTGCACAGAATAGACAACCTTGCCTAATGGACTTTCCTGTACAGGCCAAGAAGACTGTGGCTGCGTTCCAAACTGTGCTGCAGTTACACACTAGAACAGGGTTCCCCAATAGAAAAAATAGAAAAAATCTGCTCAGTAAACTTGGGGGGCCAAATAAAATCACCCGCGGGCGAAGTTGGTCTCCCCAAGTTTTCTGTTTTGTTATTTATTTTAAATGAGATATGTTGTTGGACATAAACTAGTGTACAATTACCAGTAATATGCTACATGTACTACATGGAACCCAAAAGGGTTCTACCTGGAACCAAAAAGGGTTCTACGGGTTCTACCTGGAACCAAAAAGGGTTCTACCTGGAACCAAAAAGGGTTCTTCAAAGGGTTCGTCCCATGGCCCCTGTACTACTGGGGATCCCTGCACTACTGGGGATCCCTGCACTACTGGGGATCCCTGCACTACTGGGGATCCCTGCACTACTGGGGGTCCCTGCACTACTGGGGGTCCCTGCACTACTGGGGATCCCTGCACTACTGGGGATCCCTGCACTACTGGGGATCCCTGCACTACTGGGGGTCCCTGCACTCCTGGGGGTCCCTGCACTACTGGGGATCCCTGCACTACTGGGGATCCCTGCACTACTGGGGGTCCCTGCACTACTGGGGATCCCTGCACTACTGGGGGTCCCTGCACTACTGGGGATCCCTGCACTACTGGGGATCCCTGCACTACTGGGGGTCCCTGCACTACTGGGGGTCCCTGCACTACTGGGGGTCCCTGCACTAGACACTAGAAAAAAGTTCAACCCTAGATACTCATTTAATATGCACTGCAATGCACTTTACTGCACATGCCAAGTAGACTGTAGCTGCATTCCAAACGGTATGTTTAGACATGTCAAAAGTTCAGTTCATCCCTATACAATATGCAGTTCCAAAACACAATTATGCAACAGCATCTCTGGATGGACTCCAGTATGTGCTTGTTGGGTGGATAGTGGATGCACTCATGCATTACATAATGTGCTACATACAGTCAATGGCCTTCTAGGCACCACCGAACTGGACCATTGCCACCAAACCGGGACTGTCTTGTCCCATTCCCCCTGATTAGTATGTGTATATATGTGCCCTCTTTTCCCCCTTGTCCTTGTTGATTATTATTCCATGTCTGTTGGTCTTGTGAGCACCAGTGCTCTGTTGTATCGGCTTGCGTGTAAACCTCTATAAAAAGACCCGTAATAACAAGTGCACCCCTAGCTCTTTGTTTGGGTTACAGCCATAGATATATATATATATATATATCTGCCTGCTTGTTTTGGGCTTCGTCCCCATCATGTTCCAGATGTACTCTATTTTGGGTAGAGAAATAAAACAAACTATTCTCATATTCGTGTGCCTGTCTCGCTGGGCCAATCACCCTATTGGACTCCCCGTCACGGCTGGATGTAATAGTGTTTAGAAACTATAGTGATTAGTAATTCTATTCTTATTTACAATGGGATGCATTGCTGTTATTTTGGTTGTGTTTTGGATTATTTTGCCCAATAGAAATGAATGTTAAATAATGTATTGTGTCATTTTTTTTGTGACTTTTATTGTAAATAAGAATAGAATTTCTAAACACTTTGGGTTTGGCCGGGGTAGGCCGTCATTGTAAATAAGAATTTGTTCTTAACTGTCTAGTTAAATAAAATAAAAATACATTAATGTGGATGCTACAATGATTACGATAATCCTGAATGAATCGTGAAAACTGATGAGTGAGAAAGTTAGACGCACAAATATACCCCCCCAATCTTTTTTTTTACCTCCCCTGTTACTGTAATGCTGAGAGGATAGCATGTCTTGGGGGTATGGTATTTGTTATTGTAATGCTGAGAGGATAGCATGTCTTGGGGGTATGGTATTTGTTATTGTAATGCTGAGAGGATAGCATGTCTTGGGGGTATGGTATCTGTTATTGTAATGCTGAGAGGATAGCATGTCTTGGGGGTATGGTATTTGTTATTGTAATGCTGAGAGGATAGCATGTCTTGGGGGTATGGTATTTGTTATTGTAATGCTGAGAGGATAGCATGTCTTGGGGGTATGGTATCTGTTATTGTAATGCTGAGAGGATAGCATGTCTTGGGGGTATGGTATTTGTTATTGTAATGCTGAGAGGATAGCATGTCTTGGGGGTATGGTATTTGTTATTGTAATGCTGAGAGGATAGCATGTCTTGGGGGTATGGTATCTGTTATGGTAATGGTGAGAGGATAGCATGTCTTGGGGGTATGGTATCTGTTATTGTAATGCTGAGAGGATAGCATGTCTTGGGGGTATGGTATCTGTTATTGTAATGCTGAGAGGATAGCATGTCTTGGGGGTATGGTATCTGTTATTGTAATGCTGAGAGGACAGCATGTCTTGGGGGTATGTTATCTGTTATGGTAATGCTGAGAGGATAGCATGTCTTTGGGGTATGGTATTTGTTATTGTAATGCTGAGAGGATAGCATGTCTTGGGGGTATGGTATCTGTTATTGTAATGCTGAGAGGATAGCATGTCTTGGGGGTATGGTATCTGTTATGGTAATGCTGAGAGGATAGCATGTCTTGGGGGTATGGTATCTGTTATTGTAATGCTGAGAGGATAGCATGTCTTGGGGGTATGGTATTTGTTATTGTAATGCTGAGAGGATAGCATGTCTTGGGGGTATTTGTGGGTCTGAAACTTTCATTATCATTTCATTAACTTTCATTTATCCCAATACCTTTTGTCCCCTAAAATGGTGGGACTATTAACAAAAAGTGCTCTAATTTCTACACGGTTCAAACGATATGGATAAAAATGCCCTCAAATTAAAGCAGGACAGTATGCACTTTAACCTCATAGTCATCGTATAATTTCAAATAAAACGTGCTAGAGTATACAGAGCAAAAAAAAAAAAATCACTGTCCCAACACTTTTGGAGCTCACTGTATACTATCTAAGGAGTCCCTGAGTACACCAAGATGGACATAGAGAGGTAGGAGGTGAAGGTATGAATCCATGTTTTCTCAGCCATAGAAATGTAATAAAAGTGTCTGTTCTAGTAATTATATTTCTATGTTCTCAGTCTTCTGTTAGAGCTGAATTGTCACACAGTTGATTGATTGTGTTATTATTATTATTATTATTATTATTATTATCATTATTATCATTATTATTATTATTATTATTATTATTAGTATTACTATTATTATTATTATTATTATTATTATTATTATTATTATCATTATTATTATTATTATTATTATTATTATTATTACTATTATTATTATTATTATTATTATTATTATTATTACTATTATTATTATTATTATTATTATTATTATTATTACTATTATTACTATTATTATTATTATTATTATATTATTATTATTATTATTATTATTATTATTATTATTATTATTATTGTTATTATTATTATTATTATTATTATTATATTATTATTGTTATTATTATTATTGTTATTATTATTATTATTATTATTATTTGTACACTATTTTCTTGGGTGAGAACACTTTAATTTACAGTTCATTCTCATAGGAACAAGTGGTCATTTTTGTGTTTTCACATTTTAACACTTTAAATTTAAATAAGAGAGCTATTTTAAACAGCACTCCTCTCTCTTAGTATAAGGACGTTAATTACAAATATGAGGAATGCAGTGTGAAATGGACTCTTCATACAGTTGCTGAGACTCCATTGACAAATCTCCACAGCATCTACCATTTCTACCTCTTCAATATCCCAATTAAAGCAGTGGAGTGAAATTGGGCTGGGTCCAGGGCTCCTCTAGTCCCATTTGGCGTGTGTATGTGTGTGCACATGTGCGTGTGTTGCGTGCCTGTGTGTGTGTTTCAGCCTGGTTAAGCTACAGGGTGGGTGCCATGCCAACACCTCTCTCCACAGAGTAAGTGACTACAGAAAGTCTGCCACACAAAAAACACCTGTCCACAGATTATACCCAAAATAAAACAAACAAGAATGATGTCTATTTGGGAACAGGATGCCGCCATAGTATCTTTCCTAACTGTAAAATCTTAGGTCACATGTGAATGGAGATATAGCAGATGGGCACACTCATTCTCTTCTATCAATCCAATGGCATTTGTACCGAATACTGCTTTATACAAATACATTGGTCACATAGTGCTTTACAGGAACAGCCTAGACCTCCAGGGGGGAGACATGACAGTGGTAAAAACAGACTTCTAAACCTAAGAGACATTCACTGAACCAACTCTGATAATACAGTCGTGGCCAAAAGTAGTTGAGAATGACACAAATATTAATTTCCACAAAGTTTGCTGCTTCAGTGTCTTTAGATATTTGTCAGATGTTACTATGGAATACTGAAGTATAATTACAAGCATTTCATAAAGTGTCAAAGGCTTTTATTGACAATTACTTGAAGTTGTTGCAAAGAGTCAATATTTGCAGTGTTGACCCTTCTTTTTCAAGACCTCTGCAATCCACCCTGGCATGCTGTCAATTAACTTCTGGGCCACATCTTGCATAATCAATGCTTGGAGTGTGTCAGAATTTGTGGGGTTTTGTTTGTCCCCCAGCCTCTTGAGGATTGACCACAAATTCTCAATGGGATTAAGGTCTGGGGAGTTTCCTGGCCATGGACCCAAAATATCAATGTTTTGTTCCCCGAGCCACTTAGTTATCACTTTTGCCTTATGGCAAGGTGCTCCATCATGCTGGAAAAGGCATTGTTCGTCACCAAACTGTTCCTGGGTGGTTGGGCGGAGTTGCTCTCGGAGGATGTGTTGGTATCATTCTTTATTCATGGCTGTGTTCTTGGGCAAAATTGTGAGTGAGCCCACTCCCTTGGCTGAGAAGCAACCCCACACATGAATGGTCTCAGGATGCTTTACTGTTGGCATGACACAGGACTGATGGTAGCGCTCACCTTTTCCGGATGCCCCAAACAATCGGAAAGGGGATTCATCAGATAAAATGACTTTACTCCAGTCCTCAGCAGTCCAATCCCTGTACCTTTTGCAGAATATCAGTCTGTTCCTAATGTTTTTCCTGGAGAGAAGTGGCTTCTTTGCTGCCCTTCTTGACACCAGGCCATCCACCAAAAGTCTTCGCTTCACTGTGCGTGCAGATGCACTCACACCTGCCTGCTGCCATTCCTGTGCAAGCTCCGTTCCAGCAGCTGAATCAACTTTAGGAGACAGTCCTGGCGCTTGATGGACTTTCTTGGGTGCCCTGAAGCCTTCTTCACAACAATTGAACCACTCTCCTTGAAGTTCTTGATGAATGATAAATGGTTGATTTAGGTGCAATCTTACTGGCAGCAATATCCTTGCCTGTGCAAAGCAATGATGACGGTATGTGTTTCCTTGCAGGTAACCATGGTTGATAGAGGAAGAACAATGATTCCAAGCACCACCCTCCTTTTGAAGCTTCCAGTCTGTTATTCGAACTCAATCAGTATGACAGAGTGATCTCCATCCTTGTCCTCATCAATACTCACACCTGTGTTAATGAGAGAATCACTGACATGTCAGCTGGTCCTTTTGTGGCAGGGCTGAAATGCAGTGGAAATGTTTTTGGGGGATTCAGTTCATTTGCATGGCAAAGAGGGACTTTGCAATTAATTGCAATTCATCTGATCACTCTTCATAACATTCTGGAGTATATGCAAATTGCCATCAACTGAGGCAGCAGACTTCGTGAAAATTCATATTTGTGTCACTCAAAACTTTTGGCCACGACTGTACAGTTCACCACAACAATGTGTTCCAGAAAGGAAATTGGAACAATCATGTCACAGTTTAGGTGACACACACACAAACACACACTGCTCATTGTGTGCTGTGCCAGTCTGGTGCTGCTGATAGGCAGCGTGTGGTTCTTCCTCTGTGTTAATCTGACATGGTGTGGCGTGGCATTAGCGTGGCGCTAGCTCCCATCAAGAGTTACAGTCAACAGAGGCCCGAGCCACTTCCTGTCCACCCGGGGGCTATCAGCACACGCAGACAGGCCTCACACACACACACACAGCCAATGACTAATTATAACCCCCACTGCACTAGACAACATACAGTAGGCTACACACACTAACAGCATGGAAGTGACTCATCAACTTAATAAATGCACAAACACAGGGCTGGTTAATAGCACAGTACAGTATATATTATAGGGAATATGGTGCCATTTTAGACACAACCCCAGCCAGTTTACAGTGGAGTAGATGATGATGTCATAATCTGGGGCCCTGAGCATAGCTGTGACCTGTATCTGTGTATCTGTTTCTCTGTAACTGACCACCCTATTATTGTGAGCTATGCTACAGGGTGCTACACACTATTAAACTGGACCAATGAACCACACCCAGACAGTCATGACTCACCTCTCTCTCTCTCCCAAACCCTCCCTCCCTCCATCCATCCATTTAGGGGTAGAAGAAGACAGAGAAGGGGAGCGCGCACAAAAAGGAGGAGAAGAGGGGGAGATCGGAGGGGAGATGGGGGAGGATGGACACAGAAAGGAGGAGAAAAGGGAGAGAGGAGGTGAACTAGATGGGGGTGGACACATGAAAAGCAGGAGAAAAGGGAGAGATGGGAGGAGGGAATAGAGGGTGGACACAGAAAAGAGGAGAAAAGGGAGAGATGGGAGGAGGGAATAGGGGGTAGACACAGAAAAGAGGAGAAAAGGGAGAGATGGGAGGAGGGAATAGGGGTGGACACAGAAAAGAGGAGAAAAGAGGAGAAAAGGGAGAGATGGGAGGAGGGAATAGGGGGTGGACACAGGAAAGAGGAGAAAAGGGAGAGATGGGAGGAGGGAATAGGGGGTAGACACAGAAAAGAGGAGAAAAGGGAGAGATGGGAGGAGGGAATAGGGGGTAGACACAGAAAAGAGGAGAAAAGGGAGAGATGGGAGGAGGGAATAGGGGTGGACACAGAAAAGAGGAGAAAAGGGAGAGATAGAAGGGCAAAAATAGGAATGGAATGTCATTGGAAGTGGGTTACTCACCAGCTCGACAGAGCCATAGTGTTTTCGGCTGAAGTCTCCACGCCTGCAGCCCAAGTCCTCCGAGGCAGAGCTGCAACACAGACGCATGGTGATCAGTCTCTCCTCCATAAGGAGTTTGACACACTCACTGACTCGCTCACTCACTCCTACAGGTGGCTGCTTGGCTTTACCTCTCTCTTTCTCTCTCTTTCCATATATCTTTCTTTTTCTCCTGCTATCCTCCTCTCTCTGACACTATTCCTCTCCTTGTTAACTTATCACTCACTGTCTTTTGCTCTCTCTTTTGTTGTCGTCCTTCTCTCTCTCCATCTCTCTCTGCTCTCTCCAATTCTAGGTACCTCTGTTTCTCTTCATGTTCACTTCCCTATCTCATTCTCTCTCTTGTTGTTGTCGTTGTGTCTCCCTTCTGCTCTCTCTCTCTCTCTCTCTCTCTCTCTCTCTCTCGTAGGACTAGCTATCCAGCAGTAGCAGCATGGTCCAGCCCCAGTCCTGATTGAGAGGTGGGCCCGAATTAAGACAACCCCCCTCTTTCATGTTCCAATTAAGCCTGTCCAACCACAAACCAAAAAAAAACATTGTGATCCAGAACCACAGTCAAGAAACCATAGTGAATCACAACCACATATACAAAACTATTTTTCAATCTGACCATTCAAAAGACATTCCGCCACTGTCTCTGAATCATATTTGATTTCACACACTGTTCCGAATAGCATAGTTTCCATAGGGGAAATGATTCTGCTCCACTAAGAAGTACAGTACAGACAAAGCATCAAACCCTTGAGAGCAGAGCAAGAGTGATGTAGTCTCACAAGTCATACATGGGCAATTCCATGATAACAGAATTATGTAAGTTTAGCTACACAACTCTATGCACAGTCACACATTTTTTAAATGTCTACTTCGACAAAAACACATTTACTGGAAGAACTATGTAGATACAAAGTTTAAGACACATTTACTGGAAGAACTATGTAGATACAAAGTTTAAGACACATTTACTGGAAGAACTATGTAGATACAAAGTTTAAGACACATTTACTGGAAGAACTATGTAGATACAAAGTTTAAGACACATTTACTGGAAGAACTATGTAGATACAAAGTTTAAGACACATTTACTGGAAGAACTATGTAGATACAAAGTTTAAGACACATTTACTGGAAGAACTATGTAGATACAAAGTTTAAGACACATTTACTGGAAGAACTATGTAGATACACAGTTTAAGAAGAACACATTTACTGGAAGAACTATGTAGATACAAAGTTTAAGACACATTTACTGGAAGAACTATGTAGATACAAAGTTTAAGACACATTTACTGGAAGAACTATGTAGATACAAAGTTTAAAGAACTATGTAGATACATTTACTTTACTGGAAGAACTATGTAGATACAAAGTTTAAGACACATTTACTGGAAGAACTATTTACAGACACATTTTACTGGAAGAACTATGTAGATACAGTTTAAGACACATTTACTGGAAGAACTATGTAGATACAAAGTTTAAGACACATTTACTGGAAGAACTATTTAAGACACATTTACTGGAAGAACTATGTAGATACAAAGTTTAAGACACATTTACTGGAAGAACTATGTAGATACAAAGTTTAAGACACATATGTAGATACAAAGTTTAAGACACATTTACTGGAAGAACTATGTAGATACAAAGTTTAAGACACATTTACTGGAAGAACTATGTAGATACAAAGTTTAAGACACATTTACTGGAAGAACTATGTAGATACAAAGTTTAAGACACATTTACTGGAAGAACTATGTAGATACAAAGTTTAAGACACATTTACTGGAAGAACTATGTAGATACAAAGTTTAAGACACATTTACTGGAAGAACTATGTAGATACAAAGTTTAAGACACATTTACTGGAAGAACTATGTAGATACAAAGTTTAAGACACATTTACTGGAAGAACTATGTAGATACAAAGTTTAAGACACATTTACTGGAAGAACTATGTAGATACAAAGTTTAAGACTTTAAGACTTTACTGGAAGAACTATGTAGATACAAAGTTTAAGACACATTTACTGGAAGAACTATGTAGATACAAAGTTTAAGACATTTACATTTACTTTACTGGAAGAACTATGTAGATACACAGTTTAAGACACATTTACTGGAAGAACTATGTAGATACAAAGTTTAAGACACATTTACTGGAAGAACTATGTAGATACAAAGTTTAAGACACATTTACTGGAAGAACTATGTAGATACAAAGTTTACTTTACTGGAAGAACTATGTAGATACAAAGTTTAAGACACATTTACTGGAAGAACTATGTAGATACAAAGTTTAAGACACATTTACTGGAAGAACTATGTAGATACAAAGTTTAAGACACATTTGGAAGAACTATGTAGATACTGGAAGAACTATGTAGATACAAAGTTTAAGACACATTTACTGGAAGAACTATGTAGAACTACAAAGTTTAAGACACATTTACTGGAAGAACTATGTAGATACAAAGTTTAAGACACATTTACTGGAAGAACTATGTAGATACAAAGTTTAAGACACATTTACTGGAAGAACTATGTAGATACAAAGTTTAAGACACATTTACTGGAAGAACTATGTAGATACAAAGTTTAAGACACATTTACTGGAAGAACTATGTAGATACAAAGTTTAAGACACATTTACTGGAAGAACTATATACAAAGTTTAAGATTTACTGGAAGAACTATTTAAGACACATTTACTGGAAGAACTATGTAGATACAAAGTTTAAGACACATTTACTGGAAGAACTATGTAGATACAAAGTTTAAGACACATTTACTGGAAGAACTATGTAGATACAAAGTTTAAGACACATTTACTGGAAGAACTATGTAGATACAAAGTTTAAGACACATTTACTGGAAGAACTATGTAGATACAAAGTTTAAGACACATTTACTGGAAGAACTATGTAGATACAAAGTTTAAGACACATTTACTGGAAGAACTATGTAGATACAAAGTTTAAGACACATTTACTGGAAGAACTATGTAGATACAAAGTTTAAGACACATTTACTGGAAGAACTATGTAGATACAAAGGAAGAACTTTAGATACAAAGTTTAAGACACATTTACTGGAAGAACTATGTAGATACAAAGTTTAAGACACATTTACTGGAAGAACTATGATAGATTTACAAGAACTATGTTTAAGACACATTTACTGGAAGAACTATGTAGATACAAAGTTTAAGACACATTTACTGGAAGAACTATGTAGATACAAAGTTTAAGACACATTTACTGGAAGAACTATGTAGATACAAAGTTTAGATACAAAGTTTAAGACACATTTACTGGAAGAACTATGTAGATACAAAGTTTAAGACACATTTACTGGAAGAACTATGTAGATACAAAGTTTAAGACACATTTACTGGAAGAACTATGTAGATACAAAGTTTAAGACACATTTACTGGAAGAACTATGTAGATACAAAGTTTAAGACACATTTACTGGAAGAACTATGTAGATACAAAGTTTAAGACACATTTACTGGAAGAACTATGTAGATACAAAGTTTAAGACACATTTACTGGAAGAACTATGTAGATACAAAGTTTAAGACACATTTACTGGAAGAACTATGTAGATACAAAGTTTATTTACTGGAAGAACTATGTAGATACAAAGTTTAAGACACATTTACTGGAAGAACTATGTAGATACAAAGTTTAAGACACATTTACTGGAAGAACTATGTAGATACAAAGTTTAAGACACATTTACTGGAAGAACTATGTAGATACAAAGTTTAAGACACATTTACTGGAAGAACTATGTAGATACAAAGTTTAAGACATTTACTGGAAGAACTTTAGATACAAAGTTTAAGAAGAAGAACTATGTAGATACAAAGTTTAAGACACATTTACTGGAAGAACTATGTAGATACAAAGTTTAAGTTTACTGGAAGAACTATGTAGATACAAAGTTTAAGACATTTACTGGAAGAACTATGTAGATACAAAGTTTAAGACATTTACTGGAAGAACTTTACTGGAAGAACATTTACTGGAAGAACTATGTAGATACAAAGTTTAAGACACATTTACTGGAAGAACTATGTAGATACAAAGTTTAAGACACATTTACTGGAAGAAGAACTATGTAGATACAAAGTTTAAGACACATTTACTGGAAGAACTATGTAGATACAAAGTTTAAGACACATTTACTGGAAGAACTATGTAGATACAAAGTTTAAGACACATTTACTGGAAGAACTATGTAGATACAAAGTTTAAGACACATTTAAGAACTGGAAGAACTTTATGTAGATACAAAGTTTAAGACACATTTACTGGAAGAACTATGTAGATACAAAGTTTAAGACACATTTACTGTTTAGATACAAAGTTTACACATTTACTGGAAGAACTATGTAGATACACAGTTTACTGGAAGAACTATGTAGATACATTTACTTTACTGGAAGAACTATGTAGATACAAAGTTTAAGACACATTTACTGGAAGAACTATGTAGATACAAAGTTTAAGACACATTTACTGGAAGAACTATGTAGATACAAAGTTTAAGACACATTTACTGGAAGAACTATGTAGATACAAAGTTTAAGACACATTTACTGGAAGAACTATGTAGATACAAAGTTTAAGACACATTTACTGGAAGAACTATGTAGATACAAAGTTTAAGACACATTTACTGGAAGAACTATGTAGATACAAAGTTTAAGACACATTTACTGGAAGAACAAAGTTTATGTAGATACAAAGTTTAAGACACATTTACTGGAAGAACTATGTAGATACAAAGTTTAAGACACTGGAAGAACTTTACTGGAAGAACTATTTACAAAGTTTAAGACACATTTACTGGAAGAACTATGTAGATACAAAGTTTAAGACACATTTACTGGAAGAACTATGTAGATACAAAGTTTAAGACACATTTACTGGAAGAACTATGTAGATACAAAAGTTTGGAAGACACATTTACTGGAAGAACTATGTAGATACAAAGTTTAAGACACATTTACTGGAAGAACTATGTAGATACAAAGTTTAAGACACATTTACTGGAAGAACTATGTAGATACAAAGTTTAAGTTTACTGGAAGAACTATGTAGATACAAAGTTTAAGACTTTACTGGAAGAACTATGTAGATACAAAGTTTAAGACACAAGAACTTTACTGGAAGAACTATGTAGATACAAAGTTTAAGACACATTTACTGGAAGAACTATGTAGATACAAAGTTTAAGACACATTTACTGGAAGAACTATGTAGATACAAAGTTTAAGACACATTTACTGGAAGAACTATTTAGATACAAAGTTTAAGACACATTTACTGGAAGAACTATGTAGATACAAAGTTTAAGACACATTTACTGGAAGAACTATGTAGATACAAAGTTTAAGACACATTTACTGGAAGAACTATGTAGATACAAAGTTTAAGACACATTTACTGGAAGAACTATGTAGATACAAAGTTTAAGACACATTTACTGGAAGAACTATGTAGATACAAAGTTTAAGACACATTTACTGGAAGAACTATGTAGATACAAAGTTTAAGACACATTTACTGGAAGAACTATGTAGATACAAAGTTTAAGACACATTTACTGGAAGAACTATGTAGATACAAAGTTTAAGACACATTTACTGGAAGAACTATGTAGATACAAAGTTTAAGAAGAACATGTAGATACAAAGTTTAAGACAAGAACTTTACAAAGTTTAAGACACATTTACTGGAAGAACTATGTAGATACAAAGTTTAAGACACATTTACTGGAAGAACTATTTAAGACACATTTACTGGAAGAACTATGTAGATACAAAGTTTAAGACACATTTACTGGAAGAACTATGTAGATACAAAGTTTAAGACACATTTACTGGAAGAACTATGTAGATACAAAGTTTAAGACACATTTACTGGAAGAACTATGTAGATACAAAGTTTAAGACACATTTACTGGAAGAACTATGTAGATACAAAGTTTAAGACACATTTACTGGAAGAACTATGTAGATACAAAGTTTAAGACACATTTACTGGAAGAACTATTTAAGACACATTTACTGGAAGAACTATGTTTAAGACACATTTACTGGAAGAACTATGTAGATACAAAGTTTAAGACACATTTACTGGAAGAACTATGTACAAAGTTTAAACAACTGGAAGAACTATGTAGAAACAAAGTTTAAGACACATTTACTGGAAGAACTATGTAGATACAAAGTTTAAGACACATTTACTGGAAGAACTATGTAGATACAAAGTTTAAGACACATTTACTGGAAGAACTATGTAGATACAAAGTTTAAGATACATTTACTGGAAGAACTATTTAAGACACATTTACTGGAAGAACTATTTAAGACACATTTACTGGAAGAACTATGTAGATACACAGTTTGGTGACATAATTTTTGAGGTTATTGAGCTACAATAAGTGAAGTGGATTTACAGGTGAAGTCTACTTTAGCTAAATACATTTAAACTCAGTTTTTCACAATTCCTGACATTTAATCCTAGTAGAAATTCCCTGTTTGAGGTAAGTTAGGATCACCACTTTATTTCAAGAATGTGAAATGTCAGAATAATAGTAGAGTGATTTATTTCAGCTTTTATTTCTTTCATCACATTCCCAGTGGGTCAGAAGTTTACATTCACTCAATTAGTATTTGGTAGCATTGCCTTTAAAATGTTTAACTTGGGCCAAACATTTCATGGCTACCTGCCAATGACTGGAACGAACTACAAAACTATCTGAAACTGGAAACACTTATCTCCCTCACTAGCTTTAAGCACCAGCTGTCAGAGCAGCTCACAGATTACTGCACCTGTACATAGCCCACCTATAATTTAGCCCAAACAACTACCTCTTTCCCAACTGTATTTATTTATTTTGCTCCTTTGCACCCCAATATTTTTATTTCTACTTTGCACATTCTTCCACTGCAAATCTACCATTCCAGTGTTTTACTTGCTATATTGTATTTACTTTGCCACCATGGCCTTTTTTTTGCCTTTACCTCCCTTATCTCACCCCATTTGCTCGCATCGTATATAGTCTTGTTTATACTGTATTATTGACTGTATGTTTGTTTTACTCCATGTGTAACTCTGTGTCGTTGTATGTGTCGAACTGCTTTGCTTTATCTTGGCCAGGTCGCAATTGTAAATGAGAACTTGTTCTCAACCTGGTTAAATAAAGGTGAAATAAATAAATAAAATTGTCCATTTGGAAGACCCATTTGTGACCAAGCTTAAACTTCCTGACTGATGTCTTGAGATGTTTCCTCAATATATCCACAATTTTCCTTTCCTCATGACGCCATCTATTTTGTGAAGTACACCAGTCCCTCCTGCAGCGAAGCACCCCCACAACATGATGCTGCCACCCCCGTGCTTCACGGTTGGGATGGTGTTCTTCAGCTTGCAAGCCTCCCCCTTTTTCCTCCAAACATAACGATAGTCATTATGGCCAAACAGTTCTATTTTTGTTTCATCAGACCAGAGGACATTTCTCCATGTGCAGTTGCAAACCGTAGTCTGGCTTTTTTATGGCGGTTTTGGAGCAGTGGCTTTTTCCTTGCTGAGTGGCCTTTCAGGTTATGTCAATATAGGACTTGTTTTACTGTGGATATAGATACTTTTGTACCTGTTTCCTCCAGCATCTTCACGAGGTCCTTTGCTGTTGTTCTGGGATTGATTTGCACTTTTCGCACAAAAGTATGTTCATCTCTAGGAGACAGAACACGTCTTCTTCCTGAGCGGTATGACGGCTGCGTGGTCCCATGGTGTTTATACCTGCGTACTAGGTCTTGGCTGATTTCTTTTGATTTTCCCATGATGTCAAGCAGAGGCACTGAGTTTGAAGGTAGGCCTTGAAATACATCCACAGGTACACCGCCAATTGACTCAAATTATGTCAATTAGCCTATCAGAAGCTTCTAAAGCCATGTGTCACGCCCTGACCATAGTTTGCTTTGTATGTTTCTATGTTTTGTTTGGTCAGGGTGTGATCTGAGTGGGCATTCTATGTTGTGTGTCTAGTTTGTCTGTTTCTGTGTTTGGCCTGATATGGTTCTCAATCAGAGGCAGGTGTTAGTCATTGTCTCTGATTGGGAACCATATTTAGGTAGCCTGTTTTGTCGTTGTGGGTGATTGTCTATGTTAGTTGCTTGTTAGCACAGTGTTTGATTAGCGTCATGGGTTGTCACTTTGTTGTTTTGTAGTGTTCAGTTTTTGCCATTAAAATGATGAACACTTATCACGCCGCATTTTGGTCCTCGTCTCTATCTCCAGACGACATCCGTGACAGAATCACCAACCAAGGACCATGCGGCGTAGTAACAGCAGCAGCAGCAGCGGCCAGCATCACAAGACTCCTGGACATGGGAGGATATTTTGGACAGGAAAGGACCCTGGGAGCAGCCAGGGGAATATCACCGCACCAAAGCATTACGAGGAGCTAGCACGGCAGCGCGGCTGGAAGCCTGAGAGGCAGACCCAAAAATTTCTCGGGGGGCACAGGGAGAGTGTGGCAGAGTCAGGAGTCAGACCTGAGCCAACTCCCCCTGTTTACCGTAAGGAGCCATGGATGGAATTGGAGCTGTCGGCGAGTGCTGAGTCCGTAAGGAGCCAAGGATGGAACCAGAGCTGGTCAGGGCGGTGTTGGAGGAGAGCGAAGCAGAGACAGTGAAGGAGTTAATGGGGAAATTGGAGGAGAGAGTTATGAGGGAGGTGCTGTGTTGGTGCATGAGGCACGACATCCGTCCGACGGAGCGTGTCGGGGAGTTGGTGTCACCTGGGTCAGCTCTCCATACTCGTCCTGAGGTGCGTGCTAGTCATCTGGTGAAGAGGAGGCCACCTGTGCACCTCCCTAGCCCTGCATGTCCTGTGCCAGCTCAGCGCTACAGCGCTCCTAGCCGTGCTAACCGTGGCGGGCGTTGTACTGGTCAGGCACCGTGTTATGCGGTGGAACCCACGGTGTCCCCACTACGCATGCTTAGCCCGGTGCGCTACATCCCAGCTCCCCACATCTGCCGGGCTAGGGTGAAGATCCAGCTCCAGATCAAGATCTCCAGTGCGCCTTCACGGTCCGGTCTATCCAGTGCCACCTCCACGCACCAGACCTCCGGTGGCAGCCCCCCGCACCAGGCTGTCTCTCCGTCTTTTGCCTACAGGTGCTCCCGCCTGTCCAGCGCTGCTAGAGCCTTCCTCCTCTCCAGTGCTGCTAGAGTCTCCCGTCTCTCCAGAGCTGTTAGAGTCTCCCATCTCTCCAGAGCTGTTAGAGTCTCCCGTCTCTCCAGAGCTGCTACAGTCTCCCGTCTGTCCTGAGCTGCCAGAGTATCCCGTCTGTCCTGAGCCGCCAGAGTCTCCCGTCTGTCCTGAGTCACCAGAGTCTCCCGTCTGTCCTGAGCCGCCAGAGTCTCCCGTCTGTCCTGAGCCGCCAGAGTCTCCTTTCTGTCCTGAGCCGCCAGTCTGTCCTAAGCCGCCAGAGCCGCCAGTCTGTCCTGAGCCAGGAGCCGCCAGGCAGCCAGGAGCCGGCAGTCAGCCAGGAGCCGCCAGAGCCGGCAGTCAGCCAGGAGCCGCCAGAGCCGCCAGTCAGCCAGGAGCCTCCAGAGCCGCCAGCCAGGAGCTTCCAGAGCCGCCAGCCAGACAGGAGCTTCCAGAGCCACCAGCCAGCCATGAGCTGCCAGAGCCGCCAGCCTGCCAGGAGCTGCCAGAGCCGCCAGCCAGCCAGGAGCTGCCAGAGCCGCCAGCCAGCCAGGAGCTGCCAGAGCCGCCAGCCTGCCAGGAGCTGCCAGAGCCGCCAGCCAGGAGCTGCCAGAGCCGTCAGCCAGCCAGGAGCTGCCAGAGCCGCCAGCCAGGAGCTGCCAAAGCCGCCAGCCAGCCAGGAGCTGCCAGAGCCGCCAGCCAGCCAGGAGCTGCCAGAGCCATCAGCCAGCCAGGAGCTGCCAGAGCCGCCAGCAAGGAGCTGCCAGAGCCGCCAGCCAGCCAGGAGCTGCCAGAGCCGTCAGTCAGCCAGGAGCCGCCAGCCAGCCAGGAGCTGCCAGAGCCTTCAGCCATCCAGGAGCTGCCAGAGCCGCCAGCCAGCAAGGAGCTGCCAGAGCCGCCAGGAGCAGCCAGAGCCGTCAGTCAGCCAGGAGCTGCCAGAGCCGTCAGTCAGCCAGGAGCTGCCAGAGCCGTCAGTCAGCCAGGAGCTGCCAGAGCCGCCTGTCACGCCGGCGATGCCGGAATTGCTTTTCAGTCCGGAGCTGTCCTTCAGTCTGGAGTTGCCCTCAGTCCTGAGCTACCCCTCAGTCCTGAGCTACCTCTCAGTTCTGAGCTACCTCTCAGTCCTGAGCTACCTCTCAGTCCTGAGCTACCTCTCAGTCCTGAGCTGCCCCTCAGTCCTGAGCTGCCCCTCAGTCCGGAGCTGCCCCTCAGTCCGGAGGAGTTTTTTCAGTCCAGAGGCGTCCTTCAGTCCAGAGGTGTCCCTCAGTCCTGTGGGCCCATTTATTAGGGTTCCCAGGCCAGGGTCGGCGGCGAGGGTCACTGCTCAAAGGACGCTACTAAGGTGGACTAAGACTATGGTGGAGTGGGGGCCACGTCCAGCGCCAGAGCCGCCACCGCAGACAGATGCCCAGTTTGCTTGTTATGTTTATATGTTTTGTTTGGTCAGGGTGTGATCTGAGTGGGCATTCTAGTTTGTCTGTTTCTGTGTTTGGCCTGATATGGTTCTCAATCAGAGGCAGGTGTTAGTCATTGTCTCTGATTGGGAACCATATTTAGGTAGCCTGTTTTGTCGTTGTGGGTGATTGTCTATGTTAGTTGCTTGTTAGCACAGTGTTTGATTAGCGTCACGGTTGTCACTTTGTTGTTTTGTAGTGTTCAGTTTTTTCCATTAAAATGACGAATACTTACCACGCCGCATCTTGGTCCTCCTCTCTATCTCCAGACGACATCCGTGACACCGTGACATCATTTTTGATTGTTGGAAAAATGATGTGTCATGCACAAAGTTGATGTCCTAACCGACTTGCCAAAACTATAGTTTATTGACAAGAAATGTGTGGAGTTGTTGAAAAACTACTTTTAATGACTCCAACCTAAGTGTATGTAAACTTCAGACTTCAACTGTAGTTCTAATACCTTTCCAATACTTTTTCTGGTAGATTTTTAAGATGTAAAATTTTTGAGGGAAAAAATGTACACTGAACAAAAATATAAAAGCAACATGTGAAGTGTTGGTCCCATGTTTCATGAGCTGAAATAAAAAATCTCAAGATTTATCGACAACCAATTTAGCGAGCATTTCTCCTTTACCAAGACAATCCATCCACCTGACAGGTGTGGCATATCAAGAAGCTGATTAAACAGCATGATCATTACAAAGGGACAATAAAAGGCCACAAAATGTGCAGCTTTGTCACACAACACACAATGTCACAGATGTTTTAAGTTTTGAGGGAGCGTGCAATTGGCATGCTGACTGCAGGAATGTCCACCAGAGCTGTTGCCAGGTAATTGAATGTTAATTTCTCTACCATAAGCCGCCTCCTTCATCATTTTAGAGAAGTGGGCAGTACGTCGTACTGGCCTCACAACCATGTGTAACTATGCCAGCCCAAGACCTCTACATTCAGCTTCTTCATCTGCGACCAGCCACCCGGACAGCTGATGAAACTGTGGGTTTGCACAACTGAAAAATGTCTACATAAACAGTCAAATGGCATCGCGTGCTCGTCGTCCTCACCAGGGTCTTGACTTGACTGCAGTTCAGCATCGTAACTGACTTCAGTCGGCAAATGCTGACCTTTGATGGCAATCGGCACACTAGAGAAGTGTGCTATTCATGGATGAATCCCGCTTTCAACTGTACCGGGCAGATGGCAGACAGCGTGTATGGCGTTGTGTGGGGTGTGTGGTTTGCTGATGTCAATGGGGTTATGGTATGGGCAGACATAAGCTACGGACAATGAACACATTTGCATTTTATCAATGGCAAGTTGAATGCACAGACACAGCGTGATGAGATCCTGAGGCCCATTGTCATGCCATTCATCCACCACCATCACCTCATGTTTCAGCATGATAATGCACGGCCCCATGTCACAAGGATCTGTACACAATTCCTGGAGGCTGAAAATGTCCCAGTTCTTCCACGGCCTGTATCCTCACCAGACATGTCACCCATTGAGCATGTTTGGGATGCTCTGGATCGAAGTGTACGACAGCGTGTTCCAATTCCAGTATCCAGCAACTTCGCACAGCCATTGAAGAGGAATGGGACAACATTCCACAGACCAAAATCAACAGCCTGATCAACTCTATGCAAAAGAGATGTGCCATGCTGCATGGGACAAATGATGGTCACTCCAGATACTGACTGGTTTTGATGGTCACTCCAGATACTGACTGGTTTTCTGATTCACGCCCCTACATTTGTTTTAAGGTATCTGTGACCAACAAATGCGTATTCCCAGTCATGTCAAATCCATAGATTAGGGCCTAATGAATTTATTTAAATTGACTGATTGACTGATTTGAAATTATTGCATTTTGCGTTTATATTTTTGTTCAGTGTATATTAGCCTTAATAAATTAAAAAAAGAGAGCTTAGCTTTCATTTGACAGCCAATTTGACCTGCTCTTATGAACTTCACATGTTGGTGCTCGTGTCCTGTTACATGGAAATGCCTATATATTGCATAGTACCGGTATTCCTACAACTATACTTTCCAGAGAAATACTGGAAATCAAGGCTAAGAGATGCAGCAAGGATTTCAGTATAATACTGTGGTGGATGACTATGAGAGCCAGTCACACGGTGGATGGTGTCTATGTTGCTGTGCTGTCATCCTACTGTGTTGGATAACATCAAAGTGCTGCTAGGTATACTTAGAGGTTGAAGAGGACAGGATAGTGTGAGATAATCTCTCCGTCTGACAGTTTGTGTGTGTGTGTTTCTCTGTACTGTATGAGTGTTTGTCTAGCTGCACAGAATGTATGTGCGTGTGTCCTGTATGAGTGTTTGTCTTGACTCCTCAGTGAGTAGCCAATCATTGCTGTTCCATTACCATGCACTACAGTGAAAGGTCTGATTGCAGTGTTGACACCATGGACAGGCCTGCCTATTGTCTGCATTATGCTGTGTGTGTATGGTAACGGTGAGTGAGTGATTATGTTATGCATGTGTGTGTGTGTGTCCCTTTCAACAGCATCTCCCTGGCGGTGTGTGTGTGTGTGTGTGTATGCGCATGCGTGTGTGGTGAGAGATATGACCTGTTGGTGATACAATATGGGAGACGAGTGTATCTGTGAATATAAACATAATGTTATGAGTATGTCTGAGTTGATATGCCAACATCTCTCCTCCTGGTGGATATGAATTTAGAATAGGGGTTATAATGGTTATGTGTAGCCATGCTTATGGATAAATGGACTCAGTATGTGTCATCCCCCCCTCTCTCCGTAGAAAAGGGTGGGGTCTGCTTCTAAAGAAAATACCCTCCATCTGTAATAGACTCATCTAAAATCCTCTCTTGTTTTTCCTCCTTCTTTCCTGTCCTTCACCTCTCCTCTGAGAGAAGGAGGGATGAAAAAAGAGCGGGTGTGTCCTGGAGGGGGATGATAAAAGCAGGGAGAGCGGGTGTGTCCTGGAGGGGGATGATAAAAGCAGGGAGAGCGGGTGTGTCCTGGAGGGGGATGATAAAAGCAGGGAGAGCGGGTGTGTCCTGGAGGGGGATGATAAAAGCAGGGAGAGCGGGTGTGTCCTGGAGGGGATGATAAAAGCAGGGAGAGCGGGTGTGTCCTGGAGGGGGATGATAAAAGCAGGGAGAGCGGGTGTGTCCTGGAGGGGGATGATAAAGGGATGGGGTCCGACCTATTTCCCTTCACTCATCCACTTTAGGTTAATGAAAAAAAGCTAATCCTTCCATACCTCTATCCTGCCATCCCCTCATCACTGGGTTTATGGTAAATTGGAAAATGCAGCATAAAACATGTATTTTATGAAGGTTTACAGGTAAGGGTTAAACTGTGTGTGTGTGTGTGTGTGTGTGTGTGTGTCTGTGTGTCTGTGTCTGTGTGTCTGTGTCTGTGTGTCTGTGTCTCTGTGTCTGTGTCTGTGTGTGTGTATGTGTGTCTGTGTCTGTGTCTGTGTGTTTGTGTGTTTGTGTCTGTGTCTGTGTCTGTGTGTATGTGTCTGTGTATGTGTGTCTGTGTGTTTGTGTCTGTGTCTGTCTGTGTGTGTGTGTGTCTGTGTATGTGTCTGTGTGATGGGAAGGAAGTCCACCTCCTTAAATTGGGACACAGTCAGCAATGTTACGAGTGTGTTGTTTATGTGTCTAAGGGGTGTAGATGGCAATAGCACAGCACAGTGTGACCTGAATTGATTTCTGTTAGAAATAACCAAAGATTGGAAATTGGATCCTTTGGCAGAAGCCCTCGTTTTTCAGATGGGCCTGTTAATATCATGTTAGGACTACTGATCATAGACTGACAGTAGGATTCATTTTGGGGCCTCGTTGGATGTAGGACGACTCAACTGTGATTATAATGATGATGAAAACCTAGAAAATAAGGACTAGAATCATCTGGAATAAATAGATTATATTTCTATCAATAAAACACATACAATTATGATGGTGGTTGTGACGATGATAACGATGATGACACCTTGGTCCCTAACAGAATACGTGGACAACTACAAATACCTAGGTGTCTGGTTAGACTGTAAACTCTCCTTCCAGACCCACATCAAACATCTCCAATCCAAAGTTAAATCTAGAATTGGCTTCCTATTTCGCAACAAAGCATCCTTCACTCATGCTGCCAAACATACCCTTGTAAAACTGACCATCCTGCCAATCCTCGACTTTGGCGATGTCATTTACAAAATAGCCTCCAATACCCTACTCAACAAATTGGATGCAGTCTATCACAGTGCAATCCGTTTTGTCACCAAAGCCCCATATACTACCCACCATTGCGACCTGTACGCTCTCGTTGGCTGGCCCTCGCTTCATACTCGTCGCCAAACCCACTGGCTCCATGTCATCTACAAGACCCTGCTAGGTAAAGTCCCCTCTTATCTCAGCTCGCTGGTCACCATAGCATCTCCCACCTGTAGCACGCGCTCCAGCAGGTATATCTCTCTAGTCACCCCCAAATCCAATTCTTTCTTTGGCCGCCTCTCCTTCCAGTTCTCTGCTGCCAATGACTGGAACGAACTACAAAAATCTCTGAAAGTGGAAACACTTATCTCCCTCACTAGCTTTAAGCACCAACTGTCAGAGCAGCTCACAGATTACTGCACCTGTACATAGCCCACCTATAATTTAGCCCAAACAACTACCTCTTTCCCTACTGTATTTATTTGATTTGTTTATTTTGCTCCTTTGCACCCCATTATTTTTATTTCTACTTTGCACATTCTTCCACTGCAAAACTACCATTCCAGTGTTTTACTTGCTATATTGTATTTACTTTGCCACCGTGGGCTTTTTTTGCCTTTACCTCCCTTATCTCACCTAATTTGCTCACATCGTATATAGACTTGTTTATACTGTATTATTGACTGTATGTTTGTTTTACTCCATGTGTAACTCTGTGTCGTTGTATGTGTCGAACTGCTTTACTTTATCTTGGCCAGGTCGCAATTGTAAATGAGAACTTGTTCTCAACTTGCCTACCTGGTTAAATAAAGGTGAAATAAAAATAAAATAAAATAAAAACACTCCACCCAGACCAGGACTAGGAATGTAGTGTTGTTGTCATGGTGACCACCCACTGCCCAATCACACAGTCAGTCAAGGTGTGAACCCAGAGGTGAACGTGACAAATTCTACCAGGGCCATGTAATGGAAGGGAAAAAATCGATAGTGCCGTTGATATGCTGGTTGTTATGTTCTGAGGCGCGCAGTCAAAAGACAGGTGGAAATGCGATCATTGTTACAGGTTATTTACACTATTTAAATCTCGCAGATTATTGGAGGATAAAGTACAAAACATGATCCATGCATAGTCATTGATGTTTACTTGCTTGCAAAACTTTGATTGAAAACCTTGATTTAGCTAGCATGAGCATGAAAACTGCAAACGATGGATGCAAACACTACTGTGAGCTAAGACCACTTTTCCAAATCTCTTTGTTTTAGCTAGCTATCTATTTAAGCTAAGCTAAGCTTTGTTTGTATTGTATTATTTCAGTTTGTAGAAATTCAGTTGATCTAAATAGCTATCTCTTATACTAAGTAGCCTATGACACGTGCTATATCAGCTGTACAATGTTAAAAGGTGAACTCCATGGATGAATCTTCTGGTCACCATGAGTGATCAGATTGTACCCGGGTCTACCATTAGAGAGGCTGGGTTCAGACGACAGGCCTATTCAGGCCTATACCAGGGAAATGCATTAGGTGAAGCACCTGTATTAGTAGATCATAGGAAACTCTATTTCAGTGAGGTTATTTGAGCAATAACAGTAGCTATTGAATACCAATGTATGTGTGTAAATGAATTGATTACTACATTCATGATAGGTAATTGATCCTTTATTTGTCTTGTCCCATACAAGGATGCCATGGTGTGGGCCTCTGTCAAACAACTTCCTCCCAGTAACAACAGAAATGCGAGCTGAGCTTTCAAAAATCACATCAGGAGGCAAGATATTTGTTTACATTGCACAATTAATGATCAGATAATGCAACATTTCTATTAGCGTAATGTCTCAATGTAATGTCGTAATGTTGCCGTTCTTTATTAAAGCCCCATTCCTCTGGAATCCATACCATCACTGCAGTGAGTGCAACTTCAACCATGTCAATCAGTAAACGGTGAGTGACAAACAACGGCAACATCTCAATAGTCCACATGGCTTTCTCTCCCTGTGTCTTAATCTGCACTAATGAAACATATCTGGATGGTGTAAAACCCTATCATCTCTTCCTGTGTCTTAATCTGCACTAATGAAACATATCTGGATGGTGTAAAACCCTATCATCTCTCCCTGTGTCTTAATCTGCACTAATGAAACATATCTGGATGGTGTAAAACCCTATCATCTCTCCCTGTGTCTTAATCTGCACTAATGAAACATATCTGGATGGTGTAAAACCCTATCATCTCTCCCTGTGTCTTAATCTGCACTAATGAATCATATCTGGATGGTGTAAAACCCTATCATCTCTCCCTGTGTCTTAATCTGCACTAATGAAACATATCTGGATGGTGTAAAACCCTATCATCTCTCCCTGTGTCTTAATCTGCACTAATGAAACATATCTGGATGGTGTAAAACCCTATCATCTCTCCCTGTGTCTTAATCTGCACTAATGAAACATATCTGGATGGTGTAAACCCTATCATCTCTTCCTGTGTCTTAATCTGCACTAATGAAACATATCTGGATGGTGTAAAACCCTATCATCTCTCCCTGTGTCTTAATCTGCACTAATGAAACATATCTGGATGGTGTAAAACCTATCATCTCTCCCTGTGTCTTAATCTGCACTAATGAAACATATCTGGATGGTGTAAAACCTATCATCTCTCCCTGTGTCTTAATCTGCACTAATGAAACATATCTGGATGGTGTAAAACCCTATCATCTCTTCCTGTGTCTTCTTAATCTGCACTAATGAAACATATCTGGATGGTGTAAAACCTATCATCTCTCCCTGTGTCTTAATCTGCACTAATGAAACATATCTGGATGGTGTAAAACCTATCATCTCTCCCTGTGTCTTAATCTGCACTAATGAAACATATCTGGATGGTGTAAAACCCTATCATCTCTCCCTGTGTCTTAATCTGCACTAATGAAACATATCTGGATGGTGTAAAACCTATCATCTCTCCCTGTGTCTTAATCTGCACTAATGAAACATATCTGGATGGTGTAAAACCCTATCATCTCTCCCTGTGTCTTAATCTGCACTAATGAAACATATCTGGATGGTGTAAAACCCTATCATCTCTCCCTGTGTCTTAATCTGCACTAATGAAACATATCTGGATGGTGTAAATCTCTTCCTGTGTCTTAATCTGCCTAATGAAACATATCATCTCTCCCCTGTGTCTTAATCTGCACTAATGAAACATATCTGGATGGTGTAAAACCTATCATCTCTCCCTGTGTCTTAATCTGCACTAATGAAACATATCTGGATGGTGTAAAACCTATCATCTCTCCCTGTGTCTTAATCTGCACTAATGAAACATATCTGGATGGTGTAAAACCCTATCATCTCTTCCTGTGTCTTCTTAATCTGCACTAATGAAACATATCTGGATGGTGTAAAACCTATCATCTCTCCCTTCTGTTTCAATCTTACTACCTCCGGTCTCCTGATTCTGCCTCTTCCTTCTCCTCATCACGTTACTGTATCTCTCCTCTTTCTCCAGACAAAATCGTGTGTCTAATGACATCCGATTGCCCAACAACCTGCCCACTCCACTCCACTCCAACCCCTCCTCCCTCCTATGTCTGACCACTGGCTGCTTTCTCTCCAACTTCGACTTCCAGTCGTACCCCTACTCAAGAAACTAACACTTCTCAGACAGGTATACTTCTCTGTCTAAAACTTGATGTATCTTGAATATTACTTAGCCCAGCTTCTTATACCGAGATTTTGTATTTCGGTTTAGCGTTTTAACATGAACCTGTTGTGCAACCTATTTATATGTCTCTGTAGACAGGAAGTAGAATGGAGCGTGTGCGCACAAACATTGACATCCATGTTTGGTTTTGATTTGAAGGGGGTTGTAGCAGCATATAACAATTGGATTGAATTATTTCCTGGCCACCAATCGGTGATGCAAGCAATGCATTTCTTTTCAGAACCGTCCACCGTCCACTGACCACGGATATACATGTACCCTCCGACCTGTTAAAAGCGTGGCAAAACATTATGGGTTTGCTTGGTTATTACTGCAGTGGTGTTGTAACATGTGCGGCCCGTCCGTGGTATTAATTTCGTAGTGGATGACGGGTCGCGGTCATACCAGTCAATTCAGTTAGAAGGGTGCTCTTACAGTACACTGTATTGTATTCGTGTATGAGTAAATATAGCAAATTAGTGTGCCTTTTTAGTGTATTTGGCCTGTTTAAGAGAGTTAGTAATTATTAGTTGGTCAAGCCTAAGATGGCGTCGGGGCATGTTACGTTTGAAATTGTATGTGGGTCCCACCCTTTCCGTGGTTCTTGTAGGAATTAGTCATATTCCATCCATTTTTAAAAGGAGGTGAAGAGAGAGGACGTGAGGAATCTAAGAAAGTGTTTATCCCTGAATCGTAAATCAACCCCTGGCCCTAACACCCTATACACGTGTGTAGACCTGAGCGGATTGGATAGGTGTAAGCAATATGGGGACAATTAAACCTGCCTGTAACCTGTGTGTTTTCTGTCTGCATCCTTCTATGCCTCTGTCTCTTTCCCTTTTACTCTGCTTCTGTAGGGGATCTGCTCTAAGATGCCTACCGTATCCCTTTTCCTGACCTGGATCAACCTGATGTCCTCCAAGATCAACTACCCTCCAAGATCAACTACCCTCCAAGATCCCACTTGTATTACATCATCTACAGCTACTCTACAGCTACTCTTAATGTCATGTGGTTTGGTGGTCATGTCTGCGCTTGTCGTACAGTTTCCAGCCCAGTTCATCTTTGATGTCCTCCAAGATCAACTACCCTCCAAGATCCCACTTGTATTACATCATCTACAGCTACTCTACAGCTACTCTTAATGTCATGTGGTTTTGGTGGTCATGTCTGCGCTTGTCGTACAGTTTCCAGCCCAGTTCATCTTTGATGTCCTCCATGATCAACTACCCTCCAAGATCCCACTTGTATTACATCATCTACAGCTACTCTACAGCTACTCTTAATGTCATGTGGTTTGGTGGTCATGTCTGCGCTTGTCGTACAGTTTCCAGCCCAGTTCATCTTTGATGTCCTCCATGATCAACTACCCTCCAAGATCCCACTTGTATTACATCATCTACAGCTACTCTACAGCTACTCTTAATGTCATGTGGTTTGGTGGTCATGTCTGCGCTTGTCGTACAGTTTCCAGCCCAGTTCATCTTTGATGTCCTCCAAGATCAACTACCCTCCAAGATCCCACTTGTATTACATCATCTACAGCTACTCTACAGCTACTCTTAATGTCATGTGGTTTGGTGGTCATGTCTGCGCTTGTCGTACAGTTTCCAGCCCAGTTCATCTTTGATGTCCTCCATGATCAACTACCCTCCAAGATCCCACTTGTATTACATCATCTATTCTACAGCTACTCTACAGCTACTCTTAATGTCATGTGGTTTGGTGGTCATGTCTGCGCTTGTCGTACAGTTTCCAGCCCAGTTCATCTTTGATGTCCTCCATGATCAACTACCCTCCAAGATCCCACTGTTCATTACATTATCTACAGCTACTCTTAATGTCATGTGGTTTGGTGGTCATGTCTGCGCTTGTCGTACAGTTTCCAGCCCAGTTCATCTTTGATGTCCTCCATGATCAACTACCCTCCAAGATCCCACTTGTATTACATCATCTACAGCTACTCTTAATGTCATGTGGTTTGATCTAGTCTGCTAAGGGCCTGTGCTTGACATATCATCTTGGGCACAGTGAGATACACAGATGCACTACATACACTAGCACTGCAAACACTCCAAGAGAAAAGAGAACAGCCGTGCCTGGACTTTACAGTCTTCCTCTTCAAGTCAACCTTCTGGGACTTGCTGCCTGTTGAGGGAAAGTGGCTGGCAGAACCACCTATAGCACCCACCTCTTCTCTATCCCACACGCCAGAACTGAGATTGTAATTATGCTTCTGTTTTCTCAACTAAATGGTATTTTATTGTTTATAAGTTGTTAGCCTATACTCATGTATTTCAGTCTATAACTGTCATGTGGGTATATTAAATAACATCAATTAGTTCATGACACATCTGTTCCACAAAAAAACACATTTTTCATATTTCAATTTTAAATATTGCCAGGTTGTTTATTTCCACAGGGTGTTTATTTAATTAATGCATTGTTGTAAATCCCTTTTGGTATTTGTGAGTTAAACATTATTCAACTGTCTGTTGTGTCGTTGTGTACTGCTGTATTACTGAGCTATGGTTAGGGAAAGAATTATCATAATAAGACTAATAGCATACAAGTAAGACAAAAAAAATGGTATGCCAGCCTGAGGAGCTAATTTGATTTGAACTGATTTGCAATATTACGATCTGAAAGGTACGTTTTTGTGCAGTTAGCACATTTTCTTTCTAAGAACCCTTTAAGACATTACTTTTAATGTTGAAATGTTAAAGTACCCAAAAGTAGTTCAAAGTAATGTTTTCATCTTGATCAGCGGATATGTTGAGGAAAAAAAGCTTTGTTTACATAGCAGTGATGAAAATAATAGCATTTTAGCTGTAATGATCTCCAAAATTCGAAAGCATTATTCCATCGCACCATTGATATAGCAACAGATGCTAATAGCTTTTGGAATCCCATTGTGAAGTAGGGGGACACTATTTGGCATGACAGGTCCCAGACCAAGTTTTTAGGAATTCAGTTGCTGTTTGAACTTACTGTGCAATTTCGAAATTTGGTTGTGCATCAGCAGTTCTTCTCTTGTTATGTCAGTCACTGAGGGCAATTCCACGATAACAGAATGACGCTGAGACTCCCGATTTTTATGCCAAACGCAAACCATTGATTTTAACATTAAACAAACCATACAACTCTATTCACACTCTTAACAATCTAACTCTTAACAATTTCCACTGAACATTTGACTAAAACACATTCATCCGAAGAACAGTGCAGATGTAAAGTTTGGTAACAGAATGACAGAAATATCCCTCCGTTTTTCATTTGTTTTTGTAGGCATTCCAAAAGCTCTCTTAAATATCTATTCCAAATTAAGATTCAAAACATGTTTGCAGAAAGAATGGCGTGTCAGCTATGACATGGCACCTTGAGCTGGTTGGTTATAAAACTACAGTAAGTAAAGTGGATTAACACCCCAGTTACAGAAGGATGGTAACAGAATGACATCATGGGTCCCTGATCAGTACTCTACAGAAATGTATCATTATGATGCATCCTGAACAGGTACACAAATGTAGAACAATTCAATATCCTCCTTTGCATGTTTGGGTATTATTCTACACACTGGCTAGTATTCTAATGAGGTCCACCCCCAAACAAGACCAAATTTGGTTGGTCCCGACCAGACCAAATCTCTACCAATCACAGCCATCTATGTTTTACAAGTTTGGACATCACAGTTTAGCACAGTAGAATACAGTACATCACAGCACAGTAGAGTACAGTACAGTAGAGCATGCGCAGACCAGCGTGTGTTTACGGATATATTCAATCAATCCCTATCCCAGTCTGCTGTCCCCACATGCTTCAAGATGGCCACCATTGTTCCTGTTCCAAAGAAAGCTAAGGTAACTGAGCTAAAATACTACCGCCCTGTAGCACTCACCTCTGTCATCAAGAAGTGCTTTGACAGACTAGTCAAGGATCATATCACCGTCACCCTAGACCCACTTCAATTTGCTTACCGCCCCAATAGGTCCACAGATGATGCAATCGCCATCACACTGCCCTATCCTATCTGGAAAAGATGTATGTCTATTTAAGAATGCTGTTCATTGACTACAGCTCAGCATTCAACACCATAGTACCCACCAAACTCATCATTAAGCTTGAGACCCTGCGTCTCGACCCTGCCCTTGGCAACTGGGTCCTGGACTTCCTGACGGCCGCCCACAGGTGGTGAAGGTAGAAAACAATATCTCCACTCCGCTGATCCTCAACACTGGGGCCCCACAAGGGTGCGTTCTCTGCCCCCTCCTGTACGCCTCCAACTCAATCATCAAGTTTTCAGACAGTACAACAGTGGTAGGCTTGATTAATAACAATGACGAGACAGCCTACAGGGAGGACTTGAGGGCCCTCAGAGTGTGGTGTCAGCAAAATAACCTCTCACTCAATGTCAGCAAAACAAAAGAGATGATCGTGGACTTCAGGAAACAGCAAAGGGATCCATATCGACACGACAACAGTGGAAAGTTTTAAGTTCCTTGGTGTACATATCACTGACAAACTGAAATGGTCCACGCACACAGACAGTGTGGTGAAGAAGGCGCAACAGCGCCTCTTCAACCTCAGGAGGCTGAAAAAATGTGGCTTGTCACCAAAAACCCTCACTAACTTTTACAGGTGCACAAACGAGAGTATCCTGTCGGGCTGTATCACTGCCTGGTACGGCAACTGCACCACCCAAAACCTGCAGGGTTCTCCAGAGGGTGGTGCGGTCTGCACAACGCATCACCGGGGGCAAACTAACTGCCCTCCAGGACACCTATAGGACCCGATGTCACAGGAAGGCAAAAAAAGATCATCAAGGACAATAACCACCCGAGCCACTGCCTGTTCACCCTGCTTCCATCCAGAAGGCGAGGTCAGTACAGGTGCATCAAAGCTGGGACAGAGAAATTTAAAAACAGCTTCTATCTCAAAGCCATCAGATTGTTAAACAGCCACCACTAGCACAGAGAGGCGGCTGCCAACCTACAGACTCGATATCATTGGCCACTTTAATAAATGGAACACTAGTCACTTTAATAATGTTTACATATCTCGCATTATTCATCTCCTATGTATATAATGTATACTGTATCCTTCACTATCTATTCTTTACTATCTATTGTATCTTAGCCGCTCTGCCACTGCTCATCCATATATTTTATACTTCTATATTCTCATCCCATTCCTTTAATAGATTGTGTGTATTAGGGTTTGTTGTGGAATTTGTTAAATATAAGGTTTTGTTGTGCAATTGTTAGATATTACCTGTTAAGATACTGCTGCACTGTGATTTGAGTAGAGTATAGTTCAGTAAAGTAAATTATACTGTACTTTACTATACTAAACTCTACTGTACTGTACTATACTGTACTCTACTATACTAAACTCTACTGTACAGTACTCTACTATACTAAACTCTACTGTACTCTACTATACTAAACTCTACTGTACAGTACTCTACTATACTAAACTCTACTGTACAGTACTCTACTATACTAAACTCCACTGTACTGTACTATACTATACTAAACTCTACTGTACTGTACTCTACTATACTAAACTCTACTGTACAGTACTCTACTATAAATTATACTGTACTCTACTGTACTCTACTATACTAAACTCTACTGTACAGTACTCTACTATAAATTATACTGTACTCTACTGTACTGTACTCTACTATACTAAACTCTACTGTACAGTACAGTAGTGTACTGACCTATACTCTACTTTTCTTTTCTTTACTGTATTGTGTTCTACTGTACTGTTGTGTGCTGTCCAAACTTGTGAAACAGACATCTATGATTGGTTCAGAGTTGGAATGAACCCATTTCATGAAGCTCCTGACGAACAGTTATTGTGCTGACGTTGCGTCCAGAGACCGTTTGGAACTCGGTAGTGAGTGTTGCAAACGAGGACAGGCAATTTTTATGCGCTACCCACTTCAGCAACCCGCGGTCCTGTTCTTTCTTTCTTTCTTTATTTTTATTTTACCTTTATTTTACTAGGCAAGTCAGTTAAGAACAAATTCTTATTTTCAATGACGGCCTAGGAACAGTGGGTTAACTGCCTGTTCAGGGGCAGAACGACAGATTTGTACCTTTGTACCTTGTCAGCTCGGGGATTTGAACTTGCACCACTAGGCTACCCTGCCGCCCCAGTTCTGTGAGATTGTGTGGCCTACCACTTCACGGTTGAGCCGTTGTTGCTCCAAAACATTTCCACTTCACAATAACATCACTTACAGTTGACCGGGGCAGCGATAGCAGGGAAAAAATTTGCCCAAATTACTTGTTGGAAAGGTGGCATCCTATGACGGTGCCACGTTGAAAGTCACTGAGTTCTTCAGTACGGGCCATTCTATTGCCAGTGTTTGTCTATGGAGATTGCATGGCTGTGTGCTTGGTTTTGTACACCTGTCAGCAATGGGTGTGGCTGAAATAGCCAAAACCACTGATTCAAGAGAAAATTTTCCTTGAGAATTGTTTTTGTTGACAATTTTGCGAGAATGAATCAGTCACTCAGATATGACCCAGTCACTCAGATATGACCCAGTCACTCAGATATGACCCAGTCACTCAACATTGCATAAGTCACTCAGATATGACCCAGTCACTCAGATATGACCCAGTCACTCAGATATGACCCAGTCACTCAGATATGACCCAGTCACTCAACATTGCATAAGTCACTCAGATATGACCCAGTCACTCAGATATGACCCAGTCACTCAGATATGACCCATAAGTCACTCAGATATGACCCAGTCACTCAGATATGACCCAGTCACTCAGATATGACCCAGTCACTCAGATATGACCCATAAGTCATTGCAAAATGTGTAGAATTGAGGGAAATTTGCTGTAAAAACATGTCTCTTTCTGCCCCATGGCAAAATGAGTAAATTTGCATGAAATTAGTTATAAAATTGCAAAATATTATTTCTGCCCCATGGCAAAATGAGTAAATTTGCATGAAATTAGTTATAAAATTGCTAAATATTATTTCTGCCCCATGGCAAAATGAGTAAATTTGCATGAAATTAGTTATAAAATTGCTAAATATTATTTCTGCCCCATGGCAAAATGAGTAAATTTGCATGAAATTAGTTATAAAATTGCAAAATATTATTTCTGCCCCATGGCAAAATGAGTAAATTTGCATGAAATTAGTTATAAAATTGCTAAATATTATTTCTGCCCCATGGCAAAATGAGTAAATTTGCATGAAATTAGTTATAAAATTGCTAAATATTATTTCTGCCCCATGGCAAAATGAGTAAATTTGCATGAAATTAGTTATAAAATTGCTAAATATTATTTCTGCCCCATGGCAAAATGTTTGGAATTGCAACTAAATTAACTCTAAAAGTTCATTTATTTCCCCCCTCCATCAAAAGGGGAGTCACTAAAACGTTTAGCCTGCGAGATAGGGGCCCCCGAACAAAATGTTAATTAGGGCACCAAAAAGGGTAAGCACACAAGTGAATTGAAAAAAAAGTCTGATTTTGACCAGCATAATGATTTTGATACATGTTTTATCACTTCAAAATATGCCGGGAGTATTGGCATTCACCTGCCCAAACCCCATCCCACCCTTATAGGCAGCCAACGTAAGGGAAACCCTGATCCTGCTTTTTTTTACTGGTTGGACTTGGTCACTGCAGATGAAGATGCATTCTTACATTGACTGACTGGTTTCCTAGAGGAACAGGGAGAGCCATAAAGAGGGAGACTCCTCTTTTGCTGCAGTAATATATGTTTTAGATTTGGTCAATCTTGGGGTTGCCATATACCTGAGGTAGGTAGTCTATAGATTCAAATTAATTTGGAGAACATATCTCCATATCATCAATTCAGTATTGATGTTTTCCTGAGCGCGAGCACAGTACTGTTCTTTTTATGCTGTCATGATCTCAACAGGGCTTCGCTGCCTGGGGTATGCAGCTCCATTCTACCGTGAACTAAAAAGCATTCTGATTAATAATGAATGTGTGTTCCTTTTAGTTCGTGGACATTGTCTACCACCACAGTCAACAACTCAATCAATACGGCAACACACGTTTCATAGCGCCGAACTAATTCAGTTCAAATTGTATAATATTGACGACGTTCAAATATGCCCCTAAATAGTGTTGTCGTTTAGCGACGTTTGGTCACGGTGGCATCGGGCTGACCTGCGAAGCTCTCATATCTAGTCGAACGCTTCAGACACTTCATGCTGGTGGCGACTGGTCGATATCGCGTTTCGCAGGAAAACGGAGAGAATGATTCAAAAGCAGTCTCTGACTCAGTGCTAGGAAATGCAACATAAATATAGGAACATTTGGCGAGCCTACACATGAGTTACATAAACGTTTAAATTGTTCATTTTTACGCATGTTCCGATTTATAACACTATAATTACATGGTTTACTTTGACAATTAATGAATATCTATATAGCATCATTCGTGTGTTTATTTCTGCTGCTCATTGAATATGGTGCGATAAGTTTTCTCTTCTTCATTCCATACAAACATCCTGCAGTAACCTAAGCCACGAGCGCCATATGACAACATCAGAGACCTGCATTCAACAGATAACACATAAACACACACGTCTACTTCAAGGCTACAGTAGCCGCAAACACTTAGCTGAAGGATCGAAATGTGTTAATTTACCGTTGGTTGAAAGTCAACAGTTTGGTAGAAGCTGGGTCCACACTGTTCATGTCCCCCATGCGATACCAGTCTAGCACTCAAGAGCTTGTTTTCCTATTTCTTCTTATTCACTAGGACTCATACTGCTTTCAAACTCCCTATTCTTACTCCTTGTTTTCCCCACTGCATTCAATTCGGCTATTCTCCTTCCTTGCGCGCGCAGTTGATGCTGATGAGACTGGTTTGTCCTTGCAGTTTGTGGCAGCAGGGGTTTTCCTAGCAAAACTCCGCGCGGATTAGTGGCGTAATATGTGTGTGCGTCTCTGTCTCTCTCCTTTTCTCTCTACATGTACAGTTTGCACGGTCCACGAAGAGCACAGAGCACAAACTCCTCATATGACCCTGGAATTGTATCCACACCAGCCCACATCACTGGTCTTGCTGCCAACTACCCCCCTCCCCCAAATCTGTAGTCTTCTTATAAAGTCATCCATAGTACTTTATTAATAAGTGAAATACAAAGTTGTTTAATTTAACACATCCAAGCAGGAATGCATATATATTACTGTCAAAATTGGACTCCAGAATTTCCTGGTTTAGTTTTGTTCAATAGAGATGACATCTTTATGTGCACTAACTAATATCATAGGTTAATTAATTTGGGGTTCAACACCTGAGGAAGTAAATACTCAAAACACATGAACTAGATTGCTAACTCTAAAATATGTGACCGACTGCCTCAACCTGTGTTTTTGACATTGGATAAAAGTAAAGACTCAGAGCTACACAATGGTATATCATACACTGCAGTTGAGGAACAATGGGAAAGTAATTCTGCTTTGAAAGTTGATAAACGTGTAACTCCACTTTCGAGAAAAATGGCCTTGAATGTTTTGGTACACCTACTGGAGAGCTCTTCTTTGCCTACACCTATTCAGCATCATTCACACCCTCTTAAGCCTTAGCCCCACCCATCTCTGTGAGGCCATGTGCTAAACATAGTGAGTTAGGTAGTGTAAATATACACTTTATCTAGTCCTTGGACTATATTCTAATATGACTTTGGTGCAGGTGTTCTTCACCTTAGTGTCTCTGGTAAACTCACACTCTATCAAATAAATCTATGTTTGTTTGTCACATGCACAGGATGCAGAAGGTGTAAACTTTACACTGTAAAGGGTACAGTAAAATGGTTACTTCCATATTTGCAAAGTAGCAAAATCGAAAATAGAAAGTGTCCAGATCAAAATATTTAATAATTATTAGATGCTTACCCAGGCACAATTTTCTAAATTGATGGGTCATGTGAAAGAAACGCTATATCCATCCCCCAGCAACATCTAGCTAAGTGGATGGATCACTATTGTCTAGACATGTACACATGTTAATGAAATATAATAGATGGCCGTAATCACCCACAGACACACCTGGCTAACTTGATGGGTCATGTAATCATCTGGCAAAGTGGAGTATTTTGTATAGACATGTAGCTAGCTAGCTAAACAATAATCCCAACTCATAGCTACAGTACAAACAGATTTCCATAGCCAGCCACCATGCATGAAATGCTGTAGTATGAATCTGCAGCTAAAGCTAGGTTCAATGTTAGCTAGATCATACACGTAACATTCGCTAGCGAGCCAGAAAGCTAACGTTTGCTAGCTAGCGAACAGTATGCTTTAACTTGCAATGAAAACAACTTTCTGACAAAATTAGAAACCTACACTCTTACCCATATAGATGGATGAATGCTTCACGGCAGCGTGTCTTTTCTATTTTATTTGTAGCTAGCTACAGCTTGTTTGGCCCATTGTTTTCAAGTCAATCTGGTTCACACTGTCCGTGTGCAGAAAGTAGTCAACTTTTTGTCGATAGCGCCTGCTAAATTCAGGGCAGCAAAGTTGTTGAGAGCCGTAGAAACACATGCAGTTCTCAATGGCTAACGTGATATATTTAAAAAAAAATCTGCGGTAGCTAGGATTATCTACACATACTGAGCAGCTCATGTTATAGACAGAAGCGCGCTACATGGTAGACTAATCTGAACTCATCTCTGGGCATGTCCAGCCCTTCCATTATCTCAGCCAATCATGGCTAGCGGGAAGGTTCCTGACTTTTTCCGTGGCTAAACCAACTAGGCTCGTAATGTAACAATTTTATTCTTATTTAGTGATGTCATACACATTTTTATGAAGAAACATAACAGGGCACATGTTCCAGAAGGCATTTCTGCCAAAAAAAATGCATTTTGATAACGTTTCTTTTTTCAAATACCTCTCCTCTGAAGTGGTGACGTGTGACATACGCCTAGCTTCTTGAAACGCGTCACATACAGTATAATACCCACTGCTAGTAGGCATGTATTCATCCAACACTAAATTTAATGTCCTAAAAAACTTTACAGGCTATAGGGAATAGGGGACATAGGGAACATAGGGAATAGGGGGCCATTTGGGACACATCCTAGTTCATGTTAGAGTGGGAAACATAGCATAGCTTACTGTACATTTTCTTCCAGACTCCTTTTTGCCACTTGACACTCAGGAGTTCAAATGGCCAGAGCGCATTTCTTGCACCAGTCCATATATCAAAGTCATATCAAATATAATGTCAATTAGTTGCTATTGAGTTTAAAGTTGAGAAAAACGAATTATATGTAGAATTTTTTTTTTATAAAAAAATATATTTGTGTGTGTGTGTCAATTTCGACCAGTCCACCCAACAACAAAATGTTACAGCCCATCTGGCATCTGCCAGAATTGCCAGTTGGTCAATTTGCCCCAGCTCCTGGGTTACCATGAATGTGCCCCTGCTCTTGGGTTACCATAAATGTGCCCCAGCTCTTGGGTTACAATGAATGTGCCCCTGCTCTTGGGTTACCATAAATGTGCCCCTGCTCTTGGGTTACCATAAATGTGCCCCAGCTCTTGGGTTACCATGAATGTGCCCCAGCTCTTGGGTTACCATGAATGTGCCCCAGCTCTTGGGTTACCATGAATGTTCCCCTGCTCTTGGGTTACCATGAATGTGCCCCAGCTCTTGGGTTACCATGAATGTGCCCCAGCTCCTGGGTTACCATGAATGTCAGAGAAACTCACAGGGTGTTAGCTTTAGAACATTTGAACTCCTGAGTGTCAAGTGGCAATTAGGAGGCTGGAAGAAAATGTACAGTAAGCTGTGCTATGTTTCCCACTCTAACATGAACTAGGATGTGTCCCAAATGGCCCCATATTCCCTATGTTCCCTATGACCCCTATTCCCTTTTAACCAGGGCCTAGGATAGAATTTGGGATGCAGACATATTATTGGTCACCTGAGGGTGCCTACATATGAAGATCACAAATATGTTTTAATTTGACCTTTATTTTACTAGGCAAGTCAGTTAAGAACAAATTCTTATTTTCAATGACGGCCTAGGAACAGTGGGTTAACTGCCTGTTCAGGGGCAGAACGACAGATTTGTACCTTGTCAGCTCGGGGGTTTACTAGTCCAACGCTCTAACCACTAGGCTACCCTGCCTTCAAATACAAGGTGTGTGTGTGTGCATGCGATGTGTGTCAGTCAGTGTTTGTCATTGTGTGTGTATGCACCCGCATTGACAGTTCATCTGACCAATGATTATGTTAGCCACTGTAATAATGTGTGTGTGTGTTTAGACCAGGTTTGGTGATCTGTGTAGGTTGAAGTAGGTAACCATGGGCACATTGGGGTAACAGAGAGGATAGAATGGGAGGGAGGGGGTTAGAGAGGGGAAGGGGGATAGATTACAGTACAATAGATTACCACAATGGTCATCCACCCTGGTCCTAAAGATCTATAGTAGGGCGTGCAGGTTTTTGTTTCTGCCCAGCATTATAACATCTGATACCAAACATAGAGACACAAGTAGGCCTATGGCGTTCCATTGTTCACATTTTGAAATCAGGACATTGAGCTGAGACGCATTGAAAAGACTAGGGTTGACTGGCTGGGAACCCAGTTACCGAGGTTTACCGGGATTTACCGGCCCAAACCACTCCCTTTTCCCAGGATAAATAACTGTGAGAGTGGCGTGAAATGGAACTGTTAAAGTACAGCAACAGGGAGCCAAAAAATGCTCCTTTAGCTCTTGGAGTCCCATGCAGGAAAGACTAGAATAGCTTGAGGGACATCATTTTTTTTTTTTCTTCATTTATTATACAAATAGAAAAATTAAATTCGAATTGTGACGTAAACTCTTGTTTGCTGCATGTTAAATACAGCAGCCAATAAAACGTGCGATTGCGGTAGGTGATATAGCAGTCATCTTCGTGAAGAGAAGTGAAAATCTTCTGCATCTAATCCTAATTCAAGGATGGCATTAGAATGATGAAGATGAATTGTATTTAAGGTCACCGTTGAAAGCGAGGAAGGAATAAAGCAACAATAGAGAGAGAAAGAGGAGGCAGGCTAATAACAGTAGGGGGAATATTATGAAAGGCATATATTCATCAGCCTACTAATAATTAAAACATTTAAATAAAATTCGCTAGCCTATACTTGTAACTTTGTAGGTCTCATGTGCTGCACCAGAATAGCATGTTCTCTCCCTGCTTTATCATGGTTTGAATGATGTGTGTAATTCCAGTCCATATAATACAATACAGTACAGTAATACAGTTCACACTCAAAAAAGATTAGCCTACTGGAGCTAGTTTAATTTATTGACTCAAGAGAGCATATAGCTAGCTACACCTATGGCTTTTTCATTTTTCTGTTGTGCGTTATGTGCTGTAGCCTATCTCATATATGTATTGGATAACGACAAAATCATTTGGGCTTTTTTGGGCTTGGGCTCATTCAATTTCGTTAATGTAGGGCTCATAAAATGTACTTAATGTATTGTTCATCAGGCTCAGGTAGCATTAGGCTTGAATTTCCGATCAAAGCTCTGCTTATTGAAGACTCATGTTAAAAAGAACCACCAGCTTTCATATGTTCTCATGTTCTGAGCACGGAACTGAAACGTTAGCTTTTTTTACATGGCACATATTGCACTTTTACTTTCTTCTCCAACACTTTGTTTTTGCATTATTTAAACCAAATTGAACATGTTTCATTATTTATTTGAGGCTAAATTGGTTTTATTGATGTATTATATTAAGTTAAAATAAAAGTGTTCATTCAGTATTGTTGTAATTGTCATTTTTAGAAATAAATAAATACATTTTTAATCGATTAATCGGTATTGGATTTTTTTGGTCCTCCAATAATTGGTACCAATGATTGGTATCGTCGAAAAATCAGTAGACCTCTACACTGTATGCACTGTCTATTTTTAAACAACCCAAATCGGCTATTTCTAGTGATCAGTCTGCGCTCAGACTACCCCTTCTCTCTCAATTCAATTCAATTGCCTCTCCACCTCTCTCTCTCTCTCTCTCTCTCCCCATCTACCGCCCTGCCTCTATCTCTACCTCCACCTCTCTCTCTCTCTCTCCCCATCTACCGCCCTGCCTCTATCTCTACCTCCACCTCTCTCTCTCTCTCTCTCTCTCTCTCTCCCCATCTACCGCCCTGCCTCTATCTCTACCTCCACCTCTCTCTCTCTCTCTCTCTCTCTCCATCTACCGCCCTGCCTCTATCTCTACCTCCACTTCTCTCTGTCTCTCTCTCTCTCTCTCCATCTACCGCCCTGCCTCTATCTCTACCTCCACCTCTCTCTCTCTCCCCCATCTACCGCCCTGCCTCTATCTCTACCTCCACCTCTCTCTCTCTCTCATCTACCGCCCTGCCTCTATCTCTACCTCCACCTCTCTCTCTCTCTCTCTCCCCCCATCTACCGCCCTGCCTCTATCTCTACCTCCACTTCTCTCTCTCTCTCCACCTCTCTCTCTCTCTCTCTCTCTCTCTCTCTCTCTCACCTCTCTCTCTCTCTCTCTCTCTCTCTCTCTCTCCCCATCTACCGCCCTGCCTCTATCTACCTCCACTTCTCTCTCTCTCTCCACCTCTCTCTCTCTCTCTCTCTCTCTCCCCCCATCTACCGCCCTGCCTCTATCTCTACCTCCACTTCTCTCTGTCTCTCTCTCTCTCTCTCCCCCATCTACCGCCCTGCCTCTATCTCTACCTCCACTTCTCTCTGTCTCTCTCTCTCTCTCTCTCCCCATCTACCGCCCTGCCTCTATCTCTACCTCCACTTCTCTCTGTCTCTCTCTCTCTCTCTCTCTCTCTCTCTCTCTCTCTCTCTCTCTCTCCATCTACCGCCCTGCCTCTATCTCTACCTCCACTTCTCTCTCTCTCTCTCTCTCTCCCCATCTACCGCCCTGCCTCTATCTCTACCTCCACTTCTCTCTGTCTCTCTTTAATCTCCATGTCTTTGGTTTGATTAACTCTCTGTCTGTTTAACCTTATCTGCTGGGCTGGGGGCTGGGGGGAGAGAGGGAGGGAGAGGGAGATGGACTGCAGTCCTCCAGTACGCCACATACTCACATATCTCGGAGGCTACAGACCAGACAGACAGGCAGGCATTGAGGCAGGCAGGAAGGAAGCACACTGTTGCAGCTGAGAGCGGCTCAACAGCCCGACCACAGCCACTCCTACAGTCCTCCATCACAGACACACTCACAAAGAAGGCACACACGCTCACACGCACACACACACACACATACACCACTGAATTATACAGTAGGTCAGAGAGAGAGAGATAGAGAGGAAAAGAGATGTGGGTGGGGTGTGTGGTGAGTAGGGAAGAAAGAGGGTTGTGGGGGAGGGAGACAGGAAGGGAAGAGAGAGTAGGAGGGCCAGAGAGATGGAGAGTTTAAACATGCACAGTGTGAGTGGAGGGGAAATAGAGAAAGAGATATATAAGTAGAAAGTGAGAGAGAGAAACAGAGACATGGGAGGGAATGGAGAGAGGGAAGGAAATGCGAGAGAGATGGACCACAGGAAACAGGAGGGTTACAGTAGCCTAGTGGTTAGAGCGTTGGACTAGTAACCAAAAGGTTGGAAGTTCAAATCCCTGAGCTGACAAGGTACAAATCTGTCAAATAATAACAACTAAGAATTTTTTCTTAACTGACTTGCCTAGTAAAATAAAGGTAAAATAATTAAATAAATAATAAGTATTCACCCCCCTTGGATATATTCACATTTTATTGTGTTAAAGTGTGATTCAAATGGATTTAATTGAGATTTACATTTAATCAGATGCTATTCTGCCAGTGGCAGAGGGCAGAAATACTCATAACACCGGAATTGCACATCAAACAATTACACACACACACGTGAAGACACACACACAAACACAGGTGAAATGTGAGACTTGGTCAATCTGATACACCAAGAGAAGTCTGCATCTATCACTCTACTGTAATTGCTCTGCAGCTCAAGACCACACATACATACACGACACCACAAACACACAACATCACAAAGAGTGCTGGAATGTGAAGCTCAGGTTACAGCTCTGAGGTCATCCATTTTGCATGAGCAGAAAACCACAGCGGTGACATAGTGCATCCTGGGAAAATACCCACACTTTCCCAACTACTTATTGGAGGAAAGCATTGACTGTCCTCTCTGAGTTGCTTTGGTGTTTTCTATAAGTGTGTGTTCTCACCTATTTTAGTGTGTGTTGCTATGTTCCCACGCTGAAATGAAACTCTAATAAGCTGATTGCATAATCAATTTAGAAATCTATGTTATTCAATTATTGCACGCAAGCGTCTGCATTGCCAAGGGCTAAAATAGAACTCCTTTCTATTTCTGATGCAGATCGCGCTGCAAGTCCTGCCTCTCCCATCTCTCCATTGGTTTATAGAAGCAGGTACCCACGTGCCATCTCCTCATTGGTTATACCCACGTGGGTGATTGAAAGGCGAACTGTTTCCCCGGTTGTCGTGGTAATACCATGAAAGTTTAGATGCCAATCACCATATAAGTTCAAAGATGAAAAAGCCAGGAAGGAGGAGAGATGACTAGAAACAATTCGGTTGACTGTTTTATGTGTCAGAGTATTAATTGTCAGAGTAGAGGACCTTGTGCATTTCAGGTAAAATAACAACTCAATGTGTATATCCCAGGACAAATTAGCTGGCAACAGCAAACTAGCTAAATAGGACAAATTAGCTAGCAAGTGCAAGCTAACTAGCTAAATTGCCATAAATGTTTAATGCCTTTCGACCTGTTCACAATTTTTCTTTTTTAAAATATTTTAACCTGCGTGTCGTGATCGCGTTTGGTGTAGGGGGACAAAATACATTTATGCACAATGGTGGACGATGGCGCACGCGCGCAGGCGGTTTGGGTTCCGTGTAATACTAAAATGGAAGGTTGTGGAACTGCCCGAGCTTGAAGACAAGCATGACAAAGAGTAAGGGATACTGAATAAATGACACCTTGACAATCATGTCAGAATCGAGTTACAAAAAAACAACAACTTGAGACACATGAACACCCCCACCCTAATTACTGGCCTAAGGGTATAGGTTAGGGAACATGCATGAGGTACACACACACATTCTCATACACACCCACACATGCACATATGCTGGGCAGGCATACACAAATGCACAAATACACACACACACACACAAACTCTCTCTCTCTTTGCATAGAGCCTACTGCTGGTTTAAGTAGTCAGTCATAAAGCCTGGCCTTAACAAAGAAAAGGAAGAGAAGACTTCCTCCAAAGAGGTGGACCTGTTAACCTCTCAAGGCTAGGGGGCGGTATTGTTGTAGGACAATTCATTTAGCGATTGGAAGAACATTTTTTTGAACGGGAGAGGACATCGTTTTGGACTGGTAAGTTCTTATCATGCTAATGCCCATGTTTGAAATTAATAATATAAAATATTATTTGTGATTTTTTGTAAATTTTAGAAGCAATATATAAACATGTAATGTCATGAAATGTGAGATGCGTGTGTCTGCCGCCCCACCCCAACCCACATGAAATAACCTATTTGAGGCTGTTGAGGGGAGGGCAGGCCCACAACAATGGCCAAAGTGAAATAGAGACCGTAGATACAGCTGGTCTGTTGTAATATAATAAAGACAGTAGATCTAGCTGGTCTGTCATAATATAATAGAGACAGTAGATCTAGCTGAAATATCATAATATAAAAGAGACAGTAGATCTAGCAGGTCATAATAATCTATTCAACCTTATTTTTCCTAGCCACCGTGCTTCTACACCTGCATTGCTTGCTGTTTGGGGTTTTAGGTTGGGGCTGTTTTTTTTCATTGTTTTATCTAAACCAGATCTATTGTGTTATATTCTCCTACATTCAATTCACATTTCCACAAACTTCAGAGTGTTTTCTTTCAAATGGTACCAAGAATAGGCTGTTAGATTTGGGTATGTCTTCAGGCGGAAATTGCACAAAATAGGGGGGAGCTCTAAGAGGTTTTAAGGGAAGGGAGATCACGTGACAAGGTGGCACTTCTGGAGGCCATAACAATACAATATTATACAACACTATACTATAGAGCCTGGATAAGGTCATGTTGTGTGTGGATAAAGTGCATTCGGAAAGTATTCAGACCCCTTGACTTTTTTCAGATTTAGTTATGTTACAGACTTATTCTAAAAATGATTTTTATTTTTTTTATCCCTCGTCAATCTACACACAGTACCCCATAATGACAAAACAAAAACAGGTTTTTAAAAATGTTTGCAAATGTATATATACTAAAAAAACGTTTTTTTAATATGACATTTTCATAAGTATTCAGACCCTTTACTCAGTAATTTGTTGAAGCATTTTTGCCAGCGATTACAGTCTTGAGTCTTCTTGTGTATGACACTACAAGCCTGGCATACCTGTATTTAGGGAGTTTCTCCCATTTTTCTCTGCAGATCCTCTCAAGCTCACGGTCTTCGAGGTACAACCCTCCTCTGTTTGACCTTGTATGTGTGTGTCTTTATCCTGACGACTTCCTTTAGATGTAAGCCCATTGATCTGCCACTCTGTGCTAACAGTTTGTCAAAGCGCTTTTTTAATGAATTTTTTAATTTAACCTTTATTTAACAAGGCAAGTCAGTTAAGAACTAATTCTTGGTGGGTTAACTGCCTTGTTCAGGGGCAGAAAGACAGATTTATACCTTGTCAGCTCGGGGATTCGATCCAAGAGCCTTACTGCTGCTGCACTCAGACACAACCTATGTACCATTAATCTCCAAGGTGTGGTTAGTAGCCACACACATGTATGCACACGCATACGCTGGCACACATGCACACACTCACGAACACACACACACACACAGTTTCTATCGAACACGTATGCATACACAGGCACATACCCTCAAACACACACACGCTCACACACGCACGTCCTCTCTCTCACACTCATGCGTATGCACATTTACTCAGCTCTATTTCTTTATCCCAAGAGACCCTTGCCCCTTGGCCTCTGACCCTGTTAAAGTCCCCAGCCTGCACTCTGAGATGACTGACTTCCAACCAGCAGATACTATACTCCTATATGAATAAATACAGCACTCTCCTCCCCATCTACAGTAGACCCATCTTGAGTGTGTTGCGTGTGTGTGCATATGCGTGAGAGAGAAAGAGAGCGTCTAACAGTGTGTGTGTGGGGGGCGGGGGGTGGGGGGGGGCGGGCTAATTGTGCTAGTATATCCGAGGCTTTCTTTTCCCTAGACAGATACAAGAGGAATGTACGGATGCACGCGTGTAGGTGGAAGTATTTTAATGTGTAGGTGTGCTGTCTATATATATTTTAGAAGACAAAGTTTGTGTGTATGTCTGCTTGTGCTTGCTTTGTGTGTTTGTGCATGCATGCATACCTGTGTGTGCGTGCGTGTGTGTGTGTGTGTGTGTGCGTGCGTGCGTCCATCCCTGCGTGTGTGACCCTGACCCAACCCCTTTGAAGTAGATGCGTGAGGATCGTTAGCTGTTGACTCAATAGGATGTTACTACAGGCTAGCAATGCTGGCCTCTGGACCTCAGCCACCTGAAGGCCTTTAGCCTCCTCTTTAAGCCTGCTCTGACCACAATTTCTTTCCCACTCAAAGGGCATCATCTCTCTCTGGTAGCCCTCTTTACTGATCCAAGATCAGCTTTTCTCATCCCTTCTCATCCCTTTAGTCATGACAAACAGGGCCAGGAACAGAGTTTGGTTAGGCCTCCTTGCTTTAACAAACAAAAGTAAAGTAGGAAGAAAGGAAGTGGAGTACTCCAAAAAAAAAGGGCAGGGATTAATTTTTTACTTGTTCACTTTAATCCATTGTTCAGGGATGAGTACAGGTGACTGATGCTTCGCCGTCAAGCTGACCTCTTTCTCAGAGTGACCTGACCATGGTGCTTAGCTCCTTTTTATAGCCTAGTGGCCTACAAAGACATAGCAATGTAAAAAAAAAGATATATAACTGTGAGCGATATGAATGAACAGGGTGCACAGGGTGACAGAAAGGACACAAGACCAGTTGGAGAACTAAGCAAGTCCTCAATCATGTAGGAACTATCTTCCTTTATGTGCAATCAGTGAAAGCATTACATGTTTGTCTCTCAATACCACAAGGATGACGTTTGTGCTGTAGGTTCGTTATCTTTGAATGCAGCAGGTAAGCAATCCTTTTTAAGTCATTACTTATTGGGTTTATAAACCAATTCTGGGGTCAATTTGACTAATGGTTTATATTAAGGTTTGTTGATGTTTTCAGCGTTAGTGTATTGGTATATTGGCATCATCTTCGAATTCAGGGACTTTATTTTTGTCTAAATCTGTTTGTGTGAATGATTCAAATATCAGTTGGTACACTCTACATTAGTGTTCGAATATACTTCAATACACTCGCACAGCTGACTTTTCCATGAGAATATATTTTTTTATACATTTTATTTTTTAGCATTAGCGTAACGCTATGTAACATAGTAAAAATGGTTAATTTTGAACAGTTTCCTTGTATTGTTTTGATATCAATGCTAAACTTAAAATGTTTCATAATGATAATGTCTTTGATGATCATAAACAGTTTTAAGTTCATAGGCCATTATGATGTTGATTTAAATGGTTAAGCAAAATCAGATTTCCAGATTTATCAATAACTCACCCATCCCAATACGTTAGCTTTTCTATGTTAAGAGATGTACCATGGGCCTACAGACCGAATATGGTATTATTTAGACTTGATGATAATGTGTTTTTCAAATGTTTTCCAAAAATATATCAACGGACCTTACGTCTTTGTGGAAAATTTGTTCAGCATGAGGAAAGACACCAACAGTGGCAAGAAAAAGTATGCGAACCATTTGGAATTACCTGGATTTCTGCATAAATAGGTCATACAATTTGATCTGATCTGATCTAAGTCACAACAATAGGCAAACACAGTGTACTTAAACTAATAACACACAAATTATTGTATTTTTCTTGTCTATATTGAATACATAATTTAAACATTCACAGTGTAGGTTGGAGAAAGTATGTGAACCCCCTAGGCTAATGACTTCTCCAAAAGCTAATTGGAGCCAGGAGTTAGCTAACCTGGAGTCCAATCAATGAGAAGAAAAAAAAACACTCTGAAAGTTTGAGTTTGCTTTTCAGAAGAAGCATTGCCCGATGTGAACCATGCCTCAAACAAAAGAGATCTCAGAAGACCTAAGATTAAGAATTGTTGACTTGCATAAAGCTAGAAAGGGTTACAAAAGTATCTCTAAAAGCCTTGATGTTCATCAGTCCACGGTAAGTCAAATAGTCTGTACATAGAGAAAGTTCATCACTGATGACTGCAAGAGTGCAGTTAAGAAGAATCCTAGTGTGTCAGCTAAAGACTTACAGAAATCTCTGGAACATGCTAACATCTCTGTTGACGAGTCTACGATACGTAAAACACTAAACAAGAATGGTGCTCATGGGAGGACACCACAGAAGAAGCCACTGTTGTCTAAAAAAACATTGCTGCCTTTTACAAAAAGCACCTGGATGTTCCACAGCGTTACTGGCAAAATATTCTGTGGACAGCTGAAACTACAGTTGAGTTGTTTGGAAGGAACACACAACCCTATGTGTGTAGAAAAAAAGGCACAGCACACCAACATCAAAACCTCATCCCAACTGTAAAGTATGGTGGAGGGAGCATCATGGTTTGGGGCTGCTTTGCTGACTTAGGGCCTGGAAAGCTTGCTATCATCGACGGAAAAATGAATTCCCAAGTTTATCAAAACATTTTGCAGGAGAATGTAAGGCCGTCTGTCTGCGAATGAAGCTCAACAGAAGTTGCGTGATGCAACAGGACAACGACCCAAAACACAGAAATAAATCAACAACAAAATGGCTTCAACAGAAGAAAATACGCCTTCTAGAGTGGTCAGATCAGAGTCCTGAACTCAATGAGATTGAGATGCTGTGGCATGACTTCAAGAGAGTGGTTCACACCAGACATCCCAAGAATATTGCTGAACTGAAACCATTTTGTAAAGAGGAATGGTCCAAAATTCCTCCTGACCGTTGTGCAGGTCTGATCCACAACTACAGAAAACATTTGGTTGAGGTTATTGCTGCCAAAGGATGGTCAACCAGTTATTAAATCCAAGGGTTCCCATACGTTTTGCACCCTGCATTGTGAATGTTTACACAGTGTATTCAATAAAGACATGAAAACGTGTAATTGCTATGAGTTTAAGCAATGTGTTTGTCTATTGTTTTGACTTAGATGAAGATAACATCACATTTTATGACCAATTTATGCCGAAATCCAGGTAATTCCAAAGGGTTCACATACTTTTTCTTGCCAATGTAGATACAAGGCTTCAAGTCTCTAAGTCAAACAGGGATATTGTGTGTAGAGGGTTTAAGTGAGAGTGCTTTAACAGTACCCCCTATAGGCCGGCAGGGAGGAAGTGATGTTCTTTTTGACCAAGTTACTCTAGTTTCTATGTACCAAATTAGAAAAAAACGTACCAATCCACTTGAGGTATTTGACCATGTCAAGGAAATCTAAATCTAAATCTAAGTGTAACAATAGTTTTCACAGCTGTGAATCCCTAATGACATGATAACATGCTCTCGGCAGGCGATGTGAGTGAGACCTTTAAACAGGTTAACATTCACAAAGCCGCGGCACCAGATGGATTACCAGGATGTGTACTCAAAGCATGCTCGGACCAACTGCCTGACTAGGAAGCGAAGGTAACCTGCTTAAATGATTACTGCCACATTGCACTCACGTCAGTAGCCATACAGTGCTTTGAAAGGCTGGTTGTGGCTCACATCAACAGCATCCTCCCGGACACCGTAGACCCACTCCAATTTGCATACCGCCCCAACAAATCCACAGAAAATGTCATCTCAATTGAACACCTATGTCAGAATGCTGTTCATTCACTACAGCTCAGCGTTCAACACCATAGTGCCCACAAAGCTCAACACTAAGCTAAGGACCCTGGGACTAAACACCTCCCTCTGCAACTGAATCTTGGACTTCCTGACGGGCTGCCCCCAGGTGGTAAGGGTAGGCAACAACACGTCTGCCACTCTGATCCTCAACACCGGGGCCCCTCAGGGGTGTTTACTTAGTACCCTCCTGTACTTCCTGTTCACACATGACTGCGTGGCTAAACACGACTCCAACACCATCATTAAGTTTGCCTACGACACAACAGTGGTTGGCCTGATCACTGACAACGATGAAACAGCCTATAGGGAGGAGGTCAGAGAACTGGCAGTGTGGTGCCAGAACAAAGGAGCTGATCGTGAACTACAGGAAATACTAATACTAATTGGGCCGTACAGGCCCCCGTTAACATCAACGGGGCTGTAGTGGAGCGGGTCGAGAGTTTCAAGTTCCTTGGTGTCCACATCACCAACAAACTATCATGGTCCAAACACACCAAGACAGCCGTGAAGAGGGCACGACAACACCTTTTCCCCTCAGGAGACTGAAAATATTTGCATGGGTCCCCAGATCCTCAAAAAGTTCAACAGCTGCACCATCGAGAGCATCCTGACCAGTTGCATCACTGCCTGGTATGGCAAATGCTTGACATCTGACCACAAGGCGCTACAGAGGGTAATGTGTACGTCCCAGTACATCACTGGGGCCAAGCTTTCTGCCATCCAGGTGTCAGAAGAAGCCTATAAAATTGTCAGAGACTCCAGTCACCCAAGTCATAGACTGTTTTCTCTGCTACTGCACGGCATGCGGTACCGGAGAACCAAGTCTAGAACCAAAAGGCTCCTTAACAGCTTCTACCCCCAAGCCATAAGACTGCTGAACTATTAATCAAATGGCCACCGGACTATTACATTGACCCCCCCCCCCCCTCCATTTGTTTTGTATCTTGCTGCTACTCTCTGTTTATTATCTATGCATAGTCACTTTACCCCTACCTACATGTACAAATGACCTCAACTAACCTGTAACCCTGCACACTGACTCAGTACAGTACCCGCTGTATATAGCCTCCACACTGACTCTATACCGGTACCCCCTGTATATAGCCTCCACACTGACTCAGTACAGTACCCGCTGTATATAGCCTCCACACTGACTCAGTACTGTATATAGCCTGCACACTGACTCAGTACTGTATATAGACTCCACACTGACTCAGTACAGTACCCGCTGTATATAGCCTGCACACTGACTCAGTACTGTATATAGCCTCCACACTGACTCAGTACAGTACCCTCTGTATATAGCCTGCACACTGACTCAGTACTGTACCCTCCGTATATAGCCTGCACACTGACTCAGTACAGTACCCTCTGTATATAGCCTGCACACTGACTCAGTACAGTACCCTCTGTATATAGCCTGCACACTGACTCAGTACTGTACCCCCTGTATATAGCCTCCACACTGACTCTATACCGGTACCCCCTATATATAGCCTCCACACTGACTCAGTACAGTACCCGCTGTATATAGCCTCCACACTGACTCAGTACTGTATATAGCCTGCACACTGACTCAGTACTGTATATAGCCTCCACACTGACTCAGTACAGTACCCTCTGTATATAGCCTGCACACTGACTCAGTACTGTATATAGCCTCCACACTGACTCAGTACAGTACCCTCTGTATATAGCCTGCACACTGACTCAGTACTGTACCCTCTGTATATAGCCTGCACACTGACTCAGTACTGTACCCTCTGTATATAGCCTGCACACTGACTCAGTACAGTACCCTCTGTATATAGCCTCCACACTGACTCAGTACAGTACCCTCTGTATATAGCCTCCACACTGACTCAGTACAGTACCCTCTGTATATAGCCTGCACACTGACTCAGTACAGTACCCTCTGTATATAGCCTGCACACTGACTCAGTACAGTACCCTCTGTATATAGCCTCCACACTGACTCAGTACAGTACCCTCTGTATATAGCCTCCACACTGACTCAGTACAGTACCCGCTGTATATAGCCTGCACACTGACTCAGTACAGTACCCGCTGTATATAGCCTGCACACTGACTCAGTACTGTATATAGCCTCCACACTGACTCAGTACAGTACCCGCTGTATATAGCCTGCACACTGACTCAGTACAGTACCCGCTGTATATAGCGTGCACACTGACTCAGTACTGTATATAGCCTCCACACTGACTCAGTACAGTACCCTCTGTATATAGCCTCCACACTGACTCAGTACTGTATATAGCCTGCACACTGACTCAGTACTGTACCCTCTGTATATAGCCTCCACACTGACTCAGTACTGTATATAGCCTCCACACTGACTCAGTACTGTATATAGCCTCCACACTGACTCAGTACTGTATATAGCCTGCACACTGACTCAGTACTGTATATATAGCCTCCACACTGACTCAGTACTGTATATAGCCTGCACACTGACTCAGTACTGTATATAGCCTCCACACTGACTCAGTACTGTATATAGCCTGCACACTGACTCAGTACTGTATATAGCCTCCACACTGACTCAGTACTGTATATAGCCTCCACACTGACTCAGTACTGTATATAGCCTCCACACTGACTCAGTACTGTATATAGCCTCCACACTGACTCAGTACTGTATATAGCCTCCACACTGACTCAGTACTGTATATAGCCTGCACACTGACTCAGTACTGTATATAGCCTCCACACTGACTCAGTACTGTATATAGCCTCCACACTGACTCAGTACTGTATATAGCCTGCACACTGACTCAGTACTGTATATAGCCTCCACACTGACTCAGTACAGTACCCGCTGTATATAGCCTGCACACTGACTCAGTACAGTACCCTCTGTATATAGCCTCCACACTGACTCAGTACAGTACCCGCTGTATATAGCCTCCACACTGACTCAGTACAGTACCCTCTGTATATAGCCTGCACACTGACTCAGTACTGTACCCGCTGTATATAGCCTCCACACTGACTCAGTACAGTACCCTCTGTATATAGCCTCCACACTGACTCAGTACTGTACCCCCTGTATATAGCCTCCACACTGACTCAGTACAGTACCCTCTGTATATAGCCTGCACACTGACTCAGTACAGTACCCTCTGTATATAGCCTCCACACTGACTCAGTACTGTACCCCCTGTATATAGCCTCCACACTGACTCAGTACAGTACCCGCTGTATATAGCCTGCACACTGACTCAGTACAGTACCCGCTGTATATAGCCTGCACACTGACTCAGTACAGTACCCTCTGTATATAGCCTGCACACTGACTCAGTACAGTACCCTCTGTATATAGCCTGCACACTGACTCAGTACAGTACCCGCTGTATATAGCCTGCACACTGACTCAGTACAGTACCCTCTGTATATAGCCTCCACACTGACTCAGTACTGTACCCCCTGTATATAGCCTCCACACTGACTCAGTACAGTACCCGCTGTATATAGCCTCCACACTGACTCAGGACTGTATATAGCCTGCACACTGACTCAGTACTGTATATAGCCTCCACACTGACTCAGTACAGTACCCGCTGTATATAGCCTCCACACTGACTCAGTACTGTACCCCCTGTATATAGCCTCCACACTGACTCAGTATCAGTACCCCCTGTATATAGCCTCCACACTGACTCAGTACAGTACCCCTGTATATAGCCTGCACACTGACTCAGTATATAGCCTCCACACTGACTCAGTACTGTATATAGCCTCCACACTGACTCAGTACTGTATATAGCCTCCACACTGACTCAGTACAGTACCCGCTGTATATAGCCTGCACACTGACTCAGTACAGTACCCGCTGTATATAGCCTCCACACTGACTCAGTACAGTACCCGCTGTATATAGCCTGCACACTGACTCAGTACAGTACCCGCTGTATATAGCCTGCACACTGACTCAGTACAGTACCCTCTGTATATAGCCTGCACACTGACTCAGTACAGTACCCTCTGTATATAGCCTCCACACTGACTCAGTACAGTACCCGCTGTATATAGCCTCCACACTGACTCAGTACTGTATATAGCCTGCACACTGACTCAGTACTGTATATAGCCTCCACACTGACTCAGTACTGTATATAGCCTCCACACTGACTCAGTACAGTACCCGCTGTATATAGCCTCCACACTGACTCAGTACTGTACCCCCTGTATATAGCCTCCACACTGACTCAGTACTGTATATAGCCTGCACACTGACTCAGTACTGTACCCGCTGTATATAGCCTCCACACTGACTCAGTACTGTACCCCCTGTATATAGCCTCCACACTGACTCAGTACTGTATATAGCCTCCACACTGACTCAGTACAGTACCCGCTGTATATAGCCTCCACACTGACTCAGTACTGTACCCGCTGTATATAGCCTCCACACTGACTCAGTACTGTACCCCCTGTATATAGCCTCCACACTGACTCAGTACTGTATATAGCCTCCACACTGACTCAGTACCGTACCCCCTGTATATAGCCTCCACACTGACTCAGTACTGTATATAGCCTCCACACTGACTCAGTACAGTACCCGCTGTATATAGCCTCCACACTGACTCAGTACTGTACCCGCTGTATATAGCCTCCACACTGACTCAGTACAGTACCCGCTGTATATAGCCTCCACACTGACTCAGTACTGTATATAGCCTCCACACTGACTCAGTACAGTACCCGCTGTACATGACTCCAGTACTGACTCAGTACTGTATATAGTCTCCACACTGACTCAGTACTGTACCCGCTGTATATAGCCTGCACACTGACTCAGTACTGTATATAGCCTGCACACTGACTCAGTACTGTACCCGCTGTATATAGCCTCCACACTGACTCAGTACTGTATATAGCCTGCACACTGACTCAGTACTGTACCCGCTGTATATAGCCTCCACACTGACTCTGTACCGGTACCCCCTGTATATAGCCTCCACACTGACTCAGTACTGTATATAGCCTGCACACTGACTCAGTACAGTACCCCCTGTATATAGCCTCCACACTGACTCAGTACTGTACCCGCTGTATATAGCCTCCACACTGACTCAGTACTGTACCCGCTGTATATAGCCTCCACACTGACTCAGTACTGTACCCGCTGTATATAGCCTCCACACTGACTCAGTACTGTACCCGCTGTATATAGCCTCCACACTGACTCAGTACTGTACCCGCTGTATATAGCCTGCACACTGACTCAGTACTGTATATAGCCTGCACACTGACTCAGTACTGTATATAGCCTCCACACTGACTCAGTACTGTACCCTCTGTATATAGCCTCCACACTGACTCAGTACTGTACCCCCTGTATATAGCCTCCACACTGACTCAGTACTGTATATAGCCTCCACACTGACTCAGTACTGTACCCCCTGTATATAGCCTCCACACTGACTCAGTACTGTACCCCCTGTATATAGCCTGCACACTGACTCGGTACTGTATATAGCCTCCACACTGACTCAGTACAGTACCCCCTGTATATAGCCTCCACACTGACTCAGTACTGTACCCGCTGTATATAGCCTCCACACTGACTCAGTACTGTACCCGCTGTATATAGCCTCCACACTGACTCAGTACTGTACCCGCTGTATATAGCCTCCACACTGACTCAGTACTGTACCCGCTGTATATAGCCTCCACACTGACTCAGTACTGTACCCGCTGTATATAGCCTGCACCCTGACTCGGTACTGTATATAGCCTGCACACTGACTCAGTACTGTATATAGCCTCCACACTGACTCAGTACTGTACCCCCTGTATATAGCCTCCACACTGACTCAGTACTGTACCCCCTGTATATAGCCTCCACACTGACTCGGTACTGTATATAGCCTCCACACTGACTCAGTACTGTACCCCCTGTATATAGCCTCCACACTGACTCAGTACTGTACCCCCTGTATATAGCCTCCACACTGACTCAGTACTGTACCCGCTGTATATAGCCTCCACACTGACTCAGTACAGTACCCGCTGTATATAGCCTCCACACTGACTCAGTACTGTATATAGCCTCCACACTGACTCAGTACAGTACCCGCTGTATATAGCCTCCACACTGACTCAGTACTGTATATAGCCTCCACACTGACTCAGTACTGTACCCCCTGTATATAGCCTCCACACTGACTCAGTACAGTACTGTATATAGCCTCCACACTGACTCAGTACTGTACCCGCTGTATATAGCCTCCACACTGACTCAGTACTGTACCCCCTGTATATAGCCTCCACACTGACTCAGTACAGTACCCGCTGTATATAGCCTCCACACTGACTCAGTACAGTACCCGCTGTATATAGCCTCCACACTGACTCAGTACTGTATATAGCCTCCACACTGACTCAGTACAGTACCCGCTGTATATAGCCTCCACACTGACTCAGTACTGTATATAGTCTCCACACTGACTCAGTACTGTACCCGCTGTATATAGCCTCCACACTGACTCAGTACTGTACCCGCTGTATATAGCCTCCACACTGACTCAGTACTGTACCCGCTGTATATAGCCTGCACCCTGACTCGGTACTGTATATAACCTGCACACTGACTCAGTACTGTATATAGCCTCCACACTGACTCAGTACTGTACCCGCTGTATATAGCCTCCACACTGACTCAGTACTGTACCCCCTGTATATAGCCTCCACACTGACTCAGTACTGTATATAGCCTCCACACTGACTCAGTACTGTATATAGCCTCCACACTGACTCAGTACTGTACCCGCTGTATATAGCCTCCACACTGACTCAGTACTGTACCCGCTGTATATAGCCTCCACACTGACTCAGTACAGTACCCGCTGTATATAGCCTCCACACTGACTCAGTACTGTATATAGCCTCCACACTGACTCAGTACAGTACCCGCTGTATATAGCCTCCACACTGACTCAGTACTGTATATAGCCTCCACACTGACTCAGTACAGTACCCGCTGTATATAGCCTCCACACTGACTCAGTACTGTATATAGTCTCCACACTGACTCAGTACTGTACCCGCTGTATATAGCCTGCACACTGACTCAGTACTGTATATAGCCTGCACACTGACTCAGTACTGTACCCGCTGTATATAGCCTCCACACTGACTCAGTACCCCTGTATATAGCCTCCACACTGACTCAGTACTGTATATAGCCTCCACACTGACTCAGTACAGTACCCCTGTATATAGCCTCCACACTGACTCAGTACTGTACCCGCTGTATAGCCTCCACACTGACTCAGTACTGTACCCGCTGTATATAGCCTCCACACTGACTCAGTACTGTACCCGCTGTATATAGCCTCCACACTGACTCAGTACTGTACCCGCTGTATATAGCCTCCACACTGACTCAGTACTGTACCCGCTGTATATAGCCTGCACACTGACTCAGTACTGTATAGTACACACTGACTCAGTACTGTATATAGCCTCCACACTGACTCAGTACTGTACCCCTGTATATAGCCTCCACACTGACTCAGTACTGTACCCCCTGTATATAGCCTCCACACTGACTCAGTACTGTATATAGCCTCCACACTGACTCAGTACTGTATATAGCCTCCACACTGACTCAGTACCGTACCCCCTGTATATAGCCTCCACACTGACTCAGTACTGTATATAGCCTCCACACTGACTCAGTACTGTACCCGCTGTATATAGCCTCCACACTGACTCAGTACTGTACCCGCTGTATATAGCCTCCACACTGACTCAGTACTGTACCCGCTGTATATAGCCTCCACACTGACTCAGTACTGTACCCGCTGTATATAGCCTCCACACTGACTCAGTACTGTACCCGCTGTATATAGCCTCCACACTGACTCAGTACTGTACCCGCTGTATATAGCCTGCACACTGACTCGGTACTGTATATAACCTGCACACTGACTCAGTACTGTATATAGCCTCCACACTGACTCAGTACTGTACCCCCTGTATATAGCCTCCACACTGACTCAGTACTGTACCCCCTGTATATAGCCTCCACACTGACTCGGTACTGTATATAGCCTCCACACTGACTCAGTACTGTACCCCCTGTATATAGCCTCCACACTGACTCAGTACTGTACCCCCTGTATATAGCCTCCACACTGACTCAGTACTGTACCCCCTGTATATAGCCTGCACACTGACTCGGTACTGTATATAGCCTGCACACTGACTCAGTACAGTACCCGCTGTATATAGCCTCCACACTGACTCAGTACCGTACCCCCTGTATATAGCCTCCACACTGACTCAGTACTGTATATAGCCTGCACACTGACTCAGTACAGTACCCGCTGTATATAGCCTCCACACTGACTCAGTACCGGTACCCCTGTATATAGCCTCCACACTGACTCAGTACTGTATATAGCCTGCACACTGACTCAGTACTGTATATAGCCTGCACACTGACTCAGTACTGTACCCGCTGTATATAGCCTCCACACTGACTCTGTACTGTACCCACTGTATATAGCCTCCACACTGACTCAGTACTGTACCCTGTATATAGCCTCCACACTGACTCAGTACTGTACCCGCTGTATATAGCCTCCACACTGACTCAGTACCAGTACCCCCTGTATATAGCCTCCACACTGACTCAGTACTGTACCCGCTGTATATAGCCTCCACACTGACTCAGTACTGTATATAGCCTCCACACTGACTCGGTACTGTATATAGCCTCCACACTGACTCAGTACCAGTACCCCTGTATATAGCCTCCACACTGACTCAGTACTGTATATAGCCTCCACACTGACTCAGTACTGTACCCCTGTATATAGCCTCCACACTGACTCAGTACTGTATATAGCCTGCACACTGACTCAGTACAGTACCCCCTGTATATAGCCTCCACACTGACTCAGTACTGTACCCGCTGTATATAGCCTGCACACTGACTCAGTACTGTACCCCTGTATATAGCCTCCACACTGACTCAGTACTGTATATAGCCTGCACACTGACTCAGTACTGTATATAGCCTGCACACTGACTCAGTACTGTACCCGCTGTATATAGCCTCCACACTGACTCAGTACTGTACCCGCTGTATATAGCCTCCACACTGACTCAGTACTGTACCCGCTGTATATAGCCTCCACACTGACTCAGTACTGTACCCGCTGTATATAGCCTGCACACTGACTCGGTACTGTATATAGCCTGCACACTGACTCAGTACTGTATATAGCCTCCACACTGACTCAGTACTGTAACCCCTGTATATAGCCTCCACACTGACTCAGTACTGTACCCCTGTATATAGCCTCCACACTGACTCAGTACAGTATATAGCCTCCACACTGACTCAGTACTGTACCCCTGTATATAGCCTCCACACTGACTCAGTACTGTATATAGCCTCCACACTGACTCAGTACAGTACCCGCTGTATATAGCCTCCACACTGACTCAGTACAGTACCCCTGTATATAGCCTCCACACTGACTCAGTACTGTACCACACTGACTATATAGCCTCCACACTGACTCAGTACTGTACCCGCTGTATATAGCCTCCACACTGACTCAGTACAGTACCCGCTGTATATAGCCTCCACACTGACTCAGTACCCCCTGTATATAGCCTCCACACTGACTCAGTACTGTACCCGCTGTATATAGCCTCCACACTGACTCAGTACTGTATATAGCCTCCACACTGACTCAGTACAGTACCCGCTGTATATAGCCTCCACACTGACTCAGTACTGTATATAGCCTCCACACTGACTCAGTACTGTACCCGCTGTATATAGCCTCCACACTGACTCAGTACTGTATATAGCCTCCACACTGACTCAGTACTGTATATGGCCTGCACACTGACTCAGTACCCGCTGTATATAGCCTCCACACTGACTCAGTACTGTATATAGCCTCCACACTGACTCAGTACTGTACCCGCTGTATATAGCCTCCACACTGACTCAGTACTGTATATGGCCTGCACACTGACTCAGTACTGTATATAGCCTCCACACTGACTCAGTACTGGTACCCCCTGTATATAGCCTCCACACTGACTCAGTACTGTATATAGCCTGCACACTGACTCAGTACTAGCCTGCACACTGACTCAGTACCTTACCCGCTGTATATAGCCTCCACACTGACTCAGTACTGTACCCTCTGTATATAGCCTCCACACTGACTCAGTACTGTATATAGCCTGCACACTGACTCAGTACTGTATATAGCCTCCACACTGACTCAGTACAGTACCCGCTGTATATAGCCTCCACACTGACTCAGTACTGTACCCCCTGTATATAGCCTCCACACTGACTCAGTACTGTATATAGCCTGCACACTGACTCAGTACAGTACCCCCTGTATATAGCCTCCACACTGACTCAGTACTGTACCCGCTGTATATAGCCTCCACACTGACTCAGTACTGTACCCGCTGTATATAGCCTCCACACTGACTCAGTACTGTACCCGCTGTATATAGCCTCCACACTGACTCAGTACTGTACCCTCTGTATATAGCCTCCACACTGACTCAGTACTGTATATAGCCTCCACACTGACTCAGTACTGTATATAGCCTGCACACTGACTCAGTACTGTATATAGCCTCCACACTGACTCAGTACTGTACCCCTGTATATAGCCTCCACACTGACTCAGTACTGTACCCCTGTATATAGCCTCCACACTGACTCAGTACAGTACTATATAGCCTCCACACTGACTCAGTACTGTACCCCTGTATATAGCCTCCACACTGACTCAGTACTGTACCCGCTGTATATAGCCTGCACACTGACTCAGTACTGTATATAGCCTCCACACTGACTCAGTACTGTACCCCCTGTATATAGCCTCCACACTGACTCAGTACTGTACCCCCTGTATATAGCCTCCACACTGACTCAGTACTGTACCCGCTGTATATAGCCTCCACACTGACTCAGTACAGTACCCGCTGTATATAGCCTCCACACTGACTCAGTACTGTACCCTGTATATAGCCTCCACACTGACTCAGTACTGTACCCGCTGTATATAGCCTCCACACTGACTCAGTACTGTATATAGCCTCCACACTGACTCAGTACAGTACCCGCTGTATATAGCCTCCACACTGACTCAGTACTGTATATAGCCTCCACACTGACTCAGTACTGTACCCGCTGTATATAGCCTCCACACTGACTCAGTACTGTATATAGCCTCCACACTGACTCAGTACTGTACCCGCTGTATATAGCCTCCACACTGACTCAGTACTGTATATGGCCTGCACACTGACTCAGTACTGTATATAGCCTCCACACTGACTCAGTACTGGTACCCCCTGTATATAGCCTCCACACTGACTCAGTACTGTATATAGCCTACCTGTATATAGCCTGCACACTGACTCAGTACAGTACCCTCTGTATATAGCCTGCACACTGACTCAGTACAGTACCCTCTGTATATAGCCTCCACACTGACTCAGTACTGTATATAGCCTGCACACTGACTCAGTACTGTATATAGCCTCCACACTGACTCAGTACAGTACCCGCTGTATATAGCCTCCACACTGACTCTGTACCGTACATATAGCCTCCACACTGACTCAGTACTGTATATAGCCTGCACACTGACTCAGTACTGTACCCGCTGTATATAGCCTCCACACTGACTCAGTACTGTACCCGCTGTATATAGCCTCCACACTGACTCAGTACTGTACCCGCTGTATATAGCCTCCACACTGACTCAGTACTGTACCCGCTGTATATAGCCTCCACACTGACTCAGTACTGTACCCGCTGTATATAGCCTCCACACTGACTCAGTACTGTACCCGCTGTATATAGCCTCCACACTGACTCAGTACTGTATATAGCCTGCACACTGACTCAGTACTGTATATAGCCTCCACACTGACTCAGTACAGTACCCTCTGTATATAGCCTCCACACTGACTCAGTACTGTACCCCCTGTATATAGCCTCCACACTGACTCTGTACTGTATATAGCCTCCACACTGACTCAGTACTGTACCCCCTGTATATAGCCTCCACACTGACTCAGTACTGTACCCCCTGTATATAGCCTGCACACTGACTCAGTACTGTATATAGCCTCCACACTGACTCAGTACTGTACCCCCTGTATATAGCCTCCACACTGACTCAGTACTGTACCCCCTGTATATAGCCTCCACACTGACTCAGTACAGTACCCGCTGTATATAGCCTCCACACTGACTCAGTACAGTACCCGCTGTATATAGCCTCCACACTGACTCAGTACAGTACCCGCTGTATATAGCCTCCACACTGACTCAGTACTGTACCCGCTGTATATAGCCTCCACACTGACTCAGTACTGTATATAGCCTCCACACTGACTCAGTACAGTACCCGCTGTATATAGCCTCCACACTGACTCAGTACTGTACCCCCTGTATATAGCCTCCACACTGACTCTGTACCGTAACACCCTGTATATAGCCTCCACACTGACTCAGTACTGTATATAGCCTCCACACTGACTCAGTACTGTATATAGCCTGCACACTGACTCAGTACTGTACCCGCTGTATATAGCCTCCACACTGACTCAGTACTGTACCCGCTGTATATAGCCTCCACACTGACTCAGTACTGTACCCGCTGTATATAGCCTCCACACTGACTCAGTACTGTACCCGCTGTATATAGCCTGCACACTGACTCGGTACTGTATATAGCCTGCACACTGACTCAGTACTGTATATAGCCTCCACACTGACTCAGTACTGTACCCTGTATATAGCCTCCACACTGACTCAGTACTGTACCCCTGTATATAGCCTCCACACTGACTCAGTACTGTATATAGCCTCCACACTGACTCAGTACTGTACCCTGTATATAGCCTGCACACTGACTCAGTACTGTATATAGCCTGCACACTGACTCAGTACAGTACCCGCTGTATATAGCCTCCACACTGACTCGGTATCAGTACCCCCTGTATATAGCCTCCACACTGACTCAGTACCGTACCCCCTGTATATAGCCTGCACACTGACTCAGTACTGTATATAGCCTCCACACTGACTCAGTACAGTACCCGCTGTATATAGCCTCCACACTGACTCAGTACAGTACCCGCTGTATATAGCCTCCACACTGACTCAGTACCCCCTGTATATAGCCTCCACACTGACTCAGTACTGTACCCGCTGTATATAGCCTCCACACTGACTCAGTACTGTATATAGCCTCCACACTGACTCAGTACAGTACCCGCTGTATATAGCCTCCACACTGACTCAGTACTGTATATAGCCTCCACACTGACTCAGTACTGTACCCGCTGTATATAGCCTCCACACTGACTCAGTACTGTATATAGCCTCCACACTGACTCAGTACTGTATATGGCCTGCACACTGACTCAGTACCCGCTGTATATAGCCTCCACACTGACTCAGTACTGTATATAGCCTCCACACTGACTCAGTACTGTACCCGCTGTATATAGCCTCCACACTGACTCAGTACTGTACTCAGTACTGTATATAGCCTCCACACTGACTCAGTACTGGTACCCCCTGTATATAGCCTCCACACTGACTCAGTACTGTATATAGCCTGCACACTGACTCAGTACTGTATATAGCCTGCACACTGACTCAGTACTGTACCCGCTGTATATAGCCTCCACACTGACTCTGTACCGGTACCCCCTGTATATAGCCTCCACACTGACTCAGTACTGTATATAGCCTGCACACTGACTCAGTACTGTATATAGCCTGCACACTGACTCAGTACTGTACCCGCTGTATATAGCCTCCACACTGACTCTGTACCGGTACCCCCTGTATATAGCCTCCACACTGACTCAGTACTGTATATAGCCTGCACACTGACTCAGTACAGTACCCCCTGTATATAGCCTCCACACTGACTCAGTACTGTACCCGCTGTATATAGCCTCCACACTGACTCAGTACTGTACCCGCTGTATATAGCCTCCACACTGACTCAGTACTGTACCCGCTGTATATAGCCTCCACACTGACTCAGTACTGTACCCGCTGTATATAGCCTCCACACTGACTCAGTACTGTACCCGCTGTATATAGCCTGCACACTGACTCGGTACTGTATATAGCCTGCACACTGACTCAGTACTGTATATAGCCTCCACACTGACTCAGTACTGTACCCCCTGTATATAGCCTCCACACTGACTCAGTACTGTACCCCCTGTATATAGCCTCCACACTGACTCGGTACTGTATATAGCCTCCACACTGACTCAGTACTGTACCCCCTGTATATAGCCTCCACACTGACTCAGTACTGTACCCCCTGTATATAGCCTGCACACTGACTCGGTACTGTATATAGCCTCCACACTGACTCAGTACTGTAGCCCCTGTATATAGCCTCCACACTGACTCAGTACTGTACCCCCTGTATATAGCCTCCACACTGACTCAGTACAGTACCCGCTGTATATAGCCTCCACACTGACTCAGTACTGTACCCGCTGTATAGCCTCCACACTGACTCAGTACTGTACCCTGTATATAGCCTCCACACTGACTCAGTACTGTACCCCTGTATATAGCCTCCACACTGACTCAGTACTGTGTACACTGACTCAGTACAGTATAGCCTCCACACTGACTCAGTACTGTACCCCACACTGACTGTATATAGCCTCCACACTGACTCAGTGCTGTATATAGCCTCCACACTGACTCAGTACTGTACCCTGTATATAGCCTCCACACTGACTCAGTACTGTACCCCTGTATATAGCCCTCCACACTGACTCAGTACTGTACCCCCTGTATATAGCCTCCACACTGACTCAGTACTGTACCCTGCACACTGACTCAGTACTGTAGCCTCCACACTGACTCAGTACTGTATATATAGCCTCCACACTGACTCAGTACAGTACCCTCTGTATATAGCCTCCACACTGACTCAGTACTGTATATAGCCTCCACACTGACTCAGTACTGTATATAGCCTCCACACTGACTCAGTACAGTACCCGCTGTATATAGCCTCCACACTGACTCAGTACTGTACCCCCTGTATATAGCCTCCACACTGACACACTGACACTGACTCAGTACAGTACCCCTGTATATAGCCTCCACACTGACTCAGTACTGTACCCCTGTATATAGCCTCCACACTGACTCAGTACAGTACCCGCTGTATATAGCCTCCACACTGACTCAGTACTGTACCCGCTGTATATAGCCTCCACACTGACTCAGTACTGTACCCCCTGTATATAGCCTCCACACTGACTCAGTACTGTATATAGCCTCCACACTGACTCAGTACTGTATATAGCCTCCACACTGACTCAGTACTGTATGTATATAGCCTCCACACTGACTCAGTACTGTACCCCCTGTATATAGCCTCCACACTGACTCAGTACTGTATATAGCCTCCACACTGACTCAGTACAGTACCCCCTGTATATAGCCTCCACACTGACTCAGTACTGTACCCTGTATATAGCCTGCACACTGACTCAGTACTATAGCCTCCACACTGACTCAGTACTGTACCCGCTGTATATAGCCTCCACACTGACTCAGTACTGTACCCCTGTATATAGCCTCCACACTGACTCAGTACTGTACCCCTGTATATAGCCTCCACACTGACTCAGTACTGTACCCGCTGTATATAGCCTCCACACTGACTCAGTACCCGCTGTATATAGCCTCACACTGACTCAGTACTGTACCCGCTGTATATAGCCTCACACTGACTCAGTACTGTATATAGCCTCCACACTGACTCAGTACCCCTGTATATAGCCTCCACACTGACTCAGTACTGTATATAGCCTCCACACTGACTCAGTACTGTACCCCCTGTATATAGCCTCCACACTGACTCAGTAGCCTCCACACTGACTCAGTACTGTACCCACACACTGACTGTATATAGCCTCCACACTGACTCAGTACTGTATATAGCCTCCACACTGACTCAGTACTGTACCCGCTGTATATAGCCTCCACACTGACTCAGTACTGTATATAGCACTGACTCTGTATATAGCCTCCACACTGACTCAGTACTGGTACCCCTGTATATAGCCTCCACACTGACTCAGTACTGTATATAGCCTCCACACTGACTCAGTACTGTATATAGCCTCACACTGACTCAGTACTGTACCCGCTGTATATAGCCTCCACACTGACTCTGTACCGTACCCCTGTATATAGCCTCCACACTGACTCAGTACTGTATATAGCCTGCACACTGACTCAGTACTGTATATAGCCTGCACACTGACTCAGTACTGTACCCGCTGTATATAGCCTCCACACTGACTCAGTACTGGTACCCCTGTATATAGCCTCCACACTGACTCAGTACTGTATATAGCCTGCACACTGACTCAGTACAGTACCCCTGTATATAGCCTCCACACTGACTCAGTACTGTACCCGCTGTATATAGCCTCCACACTGACTCAGTACTGTACCCTGTATATAGCCTCCACACTGACTCAGTACTGTACCCGCTGTATATAGCCTCCACACTGACTCAGTACTGTACCCGCTGTATATAGCCTCCACACTGACTCAGTACTGTACCCGCTGTATATAGCCTGCACCCTGACTCGGTACTGTATATAGCCTGCACACTGACTCAGTACTGTATATAGCCTCCACACTGACTCAGTACTGTACCCCTGTATATAGCCTCCACACTGACTCAGTACTGTACCCCCTGTATATAGCCTCCACACTGACTCTGTACTGTATATAGCCTCCACACTGACTCAGTACTGTACCCCTGTATATAGCCTCCACACTGACTCAGTACTGTACCCCTGTATATAGCCTGCACACTGACTCACTGTACTCAGTACTGTACCCCTGTATATAGCCTCCACACTGACTCAGTACTGTACCCCTGTATATAGCCTCCACACTGACTCAGTACTGTACCCCTGTATATAGCCTGCACACTGACTCAGTACTGTATATAGCCTCCACACTGACTCAGTACTGTACCCGCTGTATATAGCCTCCACACTGACTCAGTACTGTACCCGCTGTATATAGCCTCCACACTGACTCAGTACTGTATATAGCCTCCACACTGACTCAGTACCCGCTGTATATAGCCTCCACACTGACTCAGTACTGTATATAGCCTCCACACTGACTCAGTACTGTATATAGCCTCCACACTGACTCAGTACTGTATATAGCCTGCACACTGACTCAGTACTGTACCCGCTGTATATAGCCTCCACACTGACTCAGTACTGTACCCCCTGTATATAGCCTCCACACTGACTCAGTACAGTACCCACTGTATATAGCCTCCACACTGACTCAGTACTGTATATAGCCTCCACACTGACTCAGTACTGTACCCGCTGTATATAGCCTCCACACTGACTCAGTACTGTACCCCCTGTATATAGCCTCCACACTGACTCAGTACTGTATATAGCCTCCACACTGACTCAGTACTGTATATAGCCTCCACACTGACTCAGTACTGTACCCCCTGTATATAGCCTCCACACTGACTCAGTACTGTATATAGCCTCCACACTGACTCAGTACTGTACCCCCTGTATATAGCCTCCACACTGACTCAGTACTGTACCCGCTGTATATAGCCTCCACACTGACTCAGTACTGTACCCCCTGTATATAGCCTCCACACTGACTCAGTACTGTACCCGCTGTATATAGCCTCACACTGACTCAGTACTGACCTCCACACTGACTCAGTACTGTATATATAGCCTCCACACTGACTCAGTACTGTACCCCTGTATATAGCCTCCACACTGACTCAGTACTGTACCCCTGTATATAGCCTCCACACTGACTCAGTGTACCCTCTGTATATAGCCTCCACTGACTCAGTACTGTACCCCTGTATATAGCCTGCACACTGACTCAGTACTGTATATAGCCTCCACACTGACTCAGTACAGTACCCCTGTATATAGCCTCCACACTGACTCAGTACACTGACTCAGTACCCCTGTATATAGCCTCCACACTGACTCAGTACTGTACCCCCTGTATATAGCCTCACACTGACTCAGTACTGTATATAGCCTCCACACTGACTCAGTACTGTACCCTCTGTATATAGCCTCCACACTGACTCAGTACTGCCGGTGCCTGTATATAGCCTCCACACTGACTCAGTGCTGTACCCCTGACCTCAGACTCAGTACTGTGCCCTGTATATAGCCTCCACACTGACTCAGTACTGTATATAGCCTCCACACTGACTCAGTACAGTACCCCCTGTATATAGCCTCCACACTGACTCAGTACTGTATATATAGCCTCCACACTGACTCAGTACTGTACCCCCTGTATATAGCCTCCACACTGACTCAGTACCCGCTGTATATAGCCTCCACACTGACTCAGTACTGTACCCGCTGTATATAGCCTCCACACTGACTCAGTACTGTATATAGCCTCCACACTGACTCAGTGCTGTATATAGCCTCCACACTGACTCAGTGCTGTATATACCTCCACACTGACTCAGTACTGTACCCGCTGTATATAGCCTCCACACTGACTCAGTGCAGTACTGTATATAGCCTCCACACTGACTCAGTACTGTACCCCTGTGTAGCCTGCCCCTGTATATAGCCTCACACTGACTCAGTGTACTGTATATAGCCTCCACACTGACTCACTGACCTCCACACTGACTCAGTACTGTACCCCCTGTATATAGCCTCCACACTGACTCAGTACTGTATATAGCCTCCACACTGACTCAGTGCACACTGTACCCCTGTGTATATAGCCTCCACACTGACTCAGTACTGCCCCCTGTATATAGCCTCCACACTGACTCAGTACAGTACCCCCTGTATATAGCCTCCACACTGACTCAGTACTGTACCCCCTGTATATAGCCTCCACACTGACTCAGTACTGTACCCGCTGTATATAGCCTCCACACTGACTCAGTACCCTGTATATAATGCACACTGACCCAGTACTGTATATAGCCTCCACACTGACTCAGTGCTGTACCCTCTGTATATAGCCTCCACACTGACTCAGTGCTGTATGACTCAGTATAGCCTCCACACTGACTCAGTACCGTACCCAGCTGTATATAGCCTCCACACTGACTCAGTGCAGTACCCGCTGTATATAGCCTCCACACTGACTCAGTGCTGTACCCTCTGTATATAGCCTCCACACTGACTCAGTACTGTAGCCTCCACACTGACTCAGTACTGTATGTATATAGCCTCCACACTGACTCAGTACTGGTACCCCCTGTATATAGCCTCCACACTGACTCAGTACTGTACCCCTGTATATAGCCTCCACACTGACTCAGTACTGTATATATAAGCCTCCACACTGACTCAGTACTGTATATAGCCTCCACACTGACTCAGTGACCCCTGTATATAGCCTCCACACTGACTCAGTGCCCCCTGTATATAGCCTCCACTGACTCAGTATGTAGCCTCCACACTGACTCAGTGCTGTACCCCCTGTATATAGCCTCCACACTGACTCAGTACTGTACCCTCTGTATATAGCCTCCACACTGACTCAGTACTGTACCCCCTGTATATAGCCTCCACACTGACTCAGTACTGTACCCGCTGTATATAGCCTCCACACTGACTCAGTGCTGTATACCTCCACACTGACTCAGTACTGTATATAGCCTCCACACTGACTCAGTACTGTACATATAGCCTCCACACTGACTCAGTACTGTACCCCTGTATATAGCCTCCACACTGACTCAGTACTGTACCCCTGTATATAGCCTCCACACTGACTCAGTACCTGCACACTGACTCAGTGCCCCCTGTATATAGCCTCCACACTGACTCAGTACTGTGTATATAGCCTCCACACTGACTCAGTGCTGCCCTCTGTATATAGCCTCCACACTGACTCAGTGCTGTTTGCCCCTGTATATAGCCTCCACACTGACTCAGTACTGTACCCCCTGTATATAGCCTCCACACTGACTCAGTACTGTACCCCCTGTATATAGCCTCCACACTGACTCAGTACCCTCTGTATATAGCCTCCACACTGACTCAGTACAGTGTGTATATAGCCTCCACACTGACTCAGTACTGCCCCCTGTATATAGCCTCCACACTGACTCAGTGCTCTGTACTGTATATAGCCTCCACACTGACTCAGTACTGTGCCCTCTGTATATAGCCTCCACACTGACTCAGTACTGTACCCCTGTATATAGCCTCCACACTGACTCAGTACAGTACCTCCACACTGACTCAGTGCCTGCCCCTGTATATAGCCTCCACACTGACTCAGTACTGGTACCCCCTGTATATAGCCTCCACACTGACTCAGTGCCGTGCCCCCTGTATATAGCCTCCACACTGACTCAGTGCCGGTGCCCTGTGTATATAGCCTCCACACTGACTCAGTGCCGGTGCCCCCTGTATATAGCCTCCACACTGACTCAGTGCTGTACCCCTGTATATAGCCTCCACACTGACTCAGTACCGGTTGCCCCTGTATATAGCCTCCATATAGCCTCCACACACTGACTCAGTGCCGGTGCCCCCTGTATATAGCCTCCACACTGACTCAGTGCCGGTACCCCCTGTATATAGCCTCCACACTGACTCAGTGCTGGTACCCCCTGTATATAGCCTCCACACTGACTCAGTGCTGGTGTATATAGCCTCCACACTGACTCAGTGCCGTGCCCCCTGTATATAGCCTCCACACTGACTCAGTGCTGCCCCTGTATATAGCCTCCACACTGACTCAGTGCTGGTGCCCCCTGTATATAGCCTCCACACTGACTCAGTGCCGGTGCCCCTGTATATAGCCTCCACACTGACTCAGTACTGGTGCCCCCTGTATATAGCCTCCACACTGACTCAGTGCTGGTGCCCCTGTATATAGCCTCCACACTGACTCAGTGCCGGTACCCTGTATATAGCCTCCACACTGACTCAGTACCCCCTGTATATAGCCTCCACACTGACTCAGTACTGTACCCCCTGTATATAGCCTCCACACTGACTCAGTACCGGTACCCCCTGTATATAGCCTCCACACTGACTCAGTGCCGGTACCCCCTGTATATAGCCTCCACACTGACTCAGTGCTGTACCCCTGTATATAGCCTCCACACTGACTCAGTGCTGTGCCCTCTGTATATAGCCTCCACACTGACTCAGTACCGGTGCCCCTGTATATAGCCTCCACACTGACTCAGTGCCGGTACCCCCTGTATATAGCCTCCACACTGACTCAGTGCCGGTGCCCCCTGTATATAGCCTCCACACTGACTCAGTGCCGGTGCCCCTGTATATAGCCTCCACACTGACTCAGTGCCGGTGCCCCCTGTATATAGCCTCCACACTGACTCAGTGCCCGTGCCCCTGTATATAGCCTCCACACTGACTCAGTGCCGGTGCCCCCTGTATATAGCCTCCACACTGACTCAGTGCCGGTGCCCCCTGTATATAGCCTCCACACTGACTCAGTGCCGGTGCCCTCTGTATATAGCCTCCACACTGACTCAGTACCGGTGCCCCTGTATATAGCCTCCACACTGACTCAGTGCCGGTGCCCTGTATATAGCCTCCACACTGACTCAGTGCCGGTGCCCCCTGTATATAGCCTCCACACTGACTCAGTGCTGTGCCCCCTGTATATAGCCTCCACACTGACTCAGTGCCCCTGTATATAGCCTCCACACTGACTCAGTGCCGGTGCCCCTGTATATAGCCTCCACACTGACTCAGTGCCGGTGCCCCTGTATATAGCCTCCACACTGACTCAGTGCCGGTGCCCCTGTATATAGCCTCCACACTGACTCAGTACTGGTACCCCTGTATATAGCCTCCACACTGACTCAGTGCCGGTGCCCTCTGTATATAGCCTCCACACTGACTCAGTGCCGGTGCCCCCTGTATATAGCCTCCACACTGACTCAGTGCCGGTGCCCCCTGTATATAGCCTCCACACTGACTCAGTACCGGTACCCCCTGTATATAGCCTCCACACTGACTCAGTACCGGTGCCCCCTGTATATAGCCTCCACACTGACTCAGTACCGGTGCCCCTGTATATAGCCTCCACACTGACTCAGTGCCGGTACCCCTGTATATAGCCTCCACACTGACTCAGTGCCGGTACCCCCTGTATATAGCCTCCACACTGACTCAGTGCCGGTGCCCCCTGTATATAGCCTCCACACTGACTCAGTGCCCGGTGCCCCCTGTATATAGCCTCCACACTGACTCAGTGCCGGTGCCCCCTGTATATAGCCTCCACACTGACTCAGTGCCGGTGCCCCTGTATATAGCCTCCACACTGACTCAGTACCGGTGCCCCCTGTATATAGCCTCCACACTGACTCAGTACCGGTGCCCTCTGTATATAGCCTCCACACTGACTCAGTGCCGGTGCCCCCTGTATATAGCCTCCACACTGACTCAGTGCCGGTGCCCCTGTATATAGCCTCCACACTGACTCAGTGCTGGTACCCTCTGTATATAGCCTCCACACTGACTCAGTGCTGTATACCCCCTGTATATAGCCTCCACACTGACTCAGTGCTGTGCCCTGTATATAGCCTCCACACTGACTCAGTACTGCCCTCTGTATATAGCCTCCACACTGACTCAGTACTGGTACCCCCTGTATATAGCCTCCACACTGACTCAGTACTGGTACCCTCTGTATATAGCCTCCACACTGACTCAGTACTGGTACCCTCTGTATATAGCCTCCACACTGACTCAGTGCTGGTGCCCCCTGTATATAGCCTCCACACTGACTCAGTGCCTGCCCTCTATATAGCCTCCACACTGACTCAGTGCTGTATATAGCCTCCACACTGACTCAGTGCCGGTGCCCCTGTATAGCCTCCACACTGACTCAGTACCGGTGCCCCTGTATATAGCCTCCACACTGACTCAGTGCCGGTGCCCTCTGTATATAGCCTCCACACTGACTCAGTGCTGTACCCCTGTATATAGCCTCCACACTGACTCAGTGCCGGTGTATATAGCCTCCACACTGACTCAGTACCGTACCCTCTGTATATAGCCTCCACACTGACTCAGTACAGTACCCCTGTATATAGCCTCCACACTGACTCAGTACCGGTACCCCCTGTATATAGCCTCCACACTGACTCAGTACCCCTGTATATAGCCTCCACACTGACTCAGTACAGTACCCGCTGTATATAGCCTCCACACTGACTCAGTACAGTACCCGCTGTATATAGCCTCCACACTGACTCAGTACCGGTACCCCCTGTATATAGCCTCCACACTGACTCAGTACTGTACCCCTGTATATAGCCTCCACACTGACTCAGTACTGCCCTCTGTATATAGCCTCCACACTGACTCAGTGCTGTACCCTCTGTATATAGCCTCCACACTGACTCAGTGCTGTACCCTGTATATAGCCTCCACACTGACTCAGTACTGGTACCCTCTGTATATAGCCTCCACACTGACTCAGTGCATATAGCCTCCCACTGACTCAGTACTGTATATAGCCTCCACACTGACTCAGTACCGCCCTCTGTATATAGCCTCCACACTGACTCAGTACTGTATATAGCCTCCACACTGACTCAGTACCGGTGCCCTCTGTATATAGCCTCCACACTGACTCAGTACTGGTACCCCTGACTGTATATAGCCTCCACACTGACTCAGTACTGTACCCCTGTATATAGCCTCCACACTGACTCAGTACTGTACCCTCTGTATATAGCCTCCACACTGACTCAGTACTGTACCCCCTGTATATAGCCTCCACACTGACTCAGTGCCGGTACCCTGTATATAGCCTCCACCTGACTCACTGTATATAGCCTCCACACTGACTCAGTACTGTACCCGCTGTATATAGCCTCCACACTGACTCAGTACCGTACCCTGTATATAGCCTCCACACTGACTCAGTACTGTATAGCCTCCACACTGACTCAGTACAGTACCCCCTGTATATAGCCTCCACACTGACTCAGTACTGTATATAGCCTCCACACTGACTCAGTACTGTACCCCCTGTATATAGCCTCCACACTGACTCAGTACTGCCCCTGTATATAGCCTCCACACTGACTCAGTACTGTACCCCCTGTATATAGCCTCCACACTGACTCAGTGCACCCCCTGTGCCTCCACACTGACTCAGTGTACTCTGTATATAGCCTCCACACTGACTCAGTACTGTACCCCTGTATATAGCCTCCACACTGACTCAGTACTGTACCCCCTGTATATAGCCTCCACACTGACTCAGTGTGCCCTCTGTATATAGCCTCCACACTGACTCAGTACTGTACCCCTGTATATAGCCTCCACACTGACTCAGTACTGTACCCTGTATATAGCCTCCACACTGACTCAGTGCCGATGCACCTCCACTGACTCAGTACCGTACCCCCTGTATATAGCCTCCACACTGACTCAGTACTGTACCCCCTGTATATAGCCTCCACACTGACTCAGTACTGTACCCCTGTATATAGCCTCCACACTGACTCAGTACTGTACCCCTGTATATAGCCTCCACACTGACCCCCTGTATATAGCCTCCACACTGACTCAGTACAGTACCCGCTGTATATAGCCTCCACACTGACTCAGTACTACCCCTGTATATAGCCTCCACACTGACTCAGTACTGTACCCGCTGTATATAGCCTCCACACTGACTCGTACCGTATAGTGCCCCCTGTACTCCACACTGACTCAGTGCCGGTACCCCTGTATATAGCCTCCACACTGACTCAGTACTGTATATAGCCTCCACACTGACTCAGTACTGTACCCCTGTATAGCCTCCACACTGACTCAGTACTGTACCCCCTGTATATAGCCTCCACACTGACTCAGTACTGTACCCCCTGTATATAGCCTCCACACTGACTCAGTACTGTACCCCTGTATATAGCCTCCACACTGACTCAGTACTGTACCCCTGTATATAGCCTCCACACTGACTCAGTACTGTACCCCTGTATATAGCCTCCACACTGACTCAGTACTGTATATAGCCTCCACACTGACTCAGTACTGTATATAGCCTCCACACTGACTCAGTGCTGTGTGTATATAGCCTCCACACTGACTCAGTACTGTACCCCTGTATATAGCCTCCACACTGACTCAGTGACTCAGTACTGTACCCCCTGTATATAGCCTCCACACTGACTCAGTACTACCCCCTGTATATAGCCTCCACACTGACTCAGTGCTGGTACCCCTGTATATAGCCTCCACACTGACTCAGTGCCGTACCCCTGTATATAGCCTCCACACTGTACTCCCCCTGTATATAGCCTCCACACTGACTCAGTACTGTACCCTGTATATAGCCTCCACACTGACTGACAGTACTCTGTACCTCACACTGACTCAGTACCCCCTGTATATAGCCTCCACACTGACTCAGTACTGTACCCGTGCCTGTATATAGCCTCCACACTGACTCAGTGCCGGTACCCCCTGTATATAGCCTCCACACTGACTCAGTACTGTATATAGCCTCCACACTGACTCAGTACTGTACCCCCTGTATATAGCCTCCACACTGACTCAGTACTGTGTATATAGCCTCCACACTGACTCAGTACTGTACCTGACTCAGCTGTATATAGCCTCCACACTGACTCAGTACAGTACCCCTGTATATAGCCTCCACACTGACTCAGTACCGGTACCCCCTGTATATAGCCTCCACACTGACTCAGTACTGTATATAGCCTCCACACTGACTCAGTACTGTACCCGCTGTATATAGCCTCCACACTGACTCAGTACTGTATATAGCCTCCACACTGACTCAGTACTGTATATGGCCTGCACACTGACTCAGTACCCGCTGTATATAGCCTCCACACTGACTCAGTACTGTATATAGCCTCCACACTGACTCAGTACTGTACCCGCTGTATATAGCCTCCACACTGACTCAGTACTGTATATGGCCTGCACACTGACTCAGTACTGTATATAGCCTCCACACTGACTCAGTACTGTATATAGCCTGCACACTGACTCAGTACTGTACCCGCTGTATATAGCCTCCACACTGACTCTGTACCGGTACCCCCTGTATATAGCCTCCACACTGACTCAGTACTGTATATAGCCTGCACACTGACTCAGTACTGTATATAGCCTGCACACTGACTCAGTACTGTACCCGCTGTATATAGCCTCCACACTGACTCTGTACCGGTACCCCCTGTATATAGCCTCCACACTGACTCAGTACTGTATATAGCCTGCACACTGACTCAGTACAGTACCCCCTGTATATAGCCTCCACACTGACTCAGTACTGTACCCGCTGTATATAGCCTCCACACTGACTCAGTACTGTACCCGCTGTATATAGCCTCCACACTGACTCAGTACTGTACCCGCTGTATATAGCCTCCACACTGACTCAGTACTGTACCCGCTGTATATAGCCTCCACACTGACTCAGTACTGTACCCGCTGTATATAGCCTGCACCCTGACTCGGTACTGTATATAGCCTGCACACTGACTCAGTACTGTATATAGCCTCCACACTGACTCAGTACTGTACCCCCTGTATATAGCCTCCACACTGACTCAGTACTGTACCCCCTGTATATAGCCTCCACACTGACTCTGTACTGTATATAGCCTCCACACTGACTCAGTACTGTACCCCCTGTATATAGCCTCCACACTGACTCAGTACTGTATATAGCCTCCACACTGACTCGGTACTGTATATAGCCTCCACACTGACTCAGTACTGTACCCCCTGTATATAGCCTCCACACTGACTCAGTACTGTACCCCCTGTATATAGCCTCCACACTGACTCAGTACTGTACCCCCTGTATATAGCCTGCACACTGACTCGGTACTGTATATAGCCTGCACACTGACTCAGTACAGTACCCGCTGTATATAGCCTCCACACTGACTCAGTACCGTACCCCCTGTATATAGCCTCCACACTGACTCAGTACTGTACCCGCTGTATATAGCCTCCACACTGACTCGGTATCAGTACCCGCTGTATATAGCCTCCACACTGACTCAGTACCGGTACCCCCTGTATATAGCCTCCACACTGACTCAGTACTGTATATAGCCTGCACACTGACTCAGTACTGTATATAGCCTGCACACTGACTCAGTACTGTACCCGCTGTATATAGCCTCCACACTGACTCTGTACCGGTACCCACTGTATATAGCCTCCACACTGACTCAGTACTGTACCCCCTGTATATAGCCTCCACACTGACTCAGTACTGTACCCGCTGTATATAGCCTCCACACTGACTCAGTACCAGTACCCCCTGTATATAGCCTCCACACTGACTCAGTACTGTACCCGCTGTATATAGCCTCCACACTGACTCAGTACTGTATATAGCCTCCACACTGACTCGGTACTGTATATAGCCTCCACACTGACTCAGTACCAGTACCCCCTGTATATAGCCTCCACATTGACTCAGTACTGTATATAGCCTCCACACTGACTCAGTACTGTACCCGCTGTATATAGCCTCCACACTGACTCAGTACTGTATATAGCCTGCACACTGACTCAGTACAGTACCCCCTGTATATAGCCTCCACACTGACTCAGTACTGTACCCGCTGTATATAGCCTGCACACTGACTCAGTACTGTACCCCCTGTATATAGCCTCCACACTGACTCAGTACTGTATATAGCCTGCACACTGACTCAGTACTGTATATAGCCTCCACACTGACTCAGTACTGTACCCGCTGTATATAGCCTGCACACTGACTCAGTACTGTACCCGCTGTATATAGCCTCCACACTGACTCAGTACTGTACCCGCTGTATATAGCCTCCACACTGACTCAGTACTGTACCCGCTGTATATAGCCTGCACACTGACTCGGTACTGTATATAGCCTGCACACTGACTCAGTACTGTATATAGCCTCCACACTGACTCAGTACTGTACCCCCTGTATATAGCCTCCACACTGACTCAGTACTGTACCCCCTGTATATAGCCTCCACACTGACTCGGTACAGTATATAGCCTCCACACTGACTCAGTACTGTACCCCCTGTATATAGCCTGCACACTGACTCGGTACTGTATATAGCCTGCACACTGACTCAGTACAGTACCCGCTGTATATAGCCTCCACACTGACTCGGTATCAGTACCCCCTGTATATAGCCTCCACACTGACTCAGTACCGTACCCCCTGTATATAGCCTGCACACTGACTCAGTACTGTATATAGCCTCCACACTGACTCAGTACAGTACCCGCTGTATATAGCCTCCACACTGACTCAGTACAGTACCCGCTGTATATAGCCTCCACACTGACTCAGTACCCCCTGTATATAGCCTCCACACTGACTCAGTACTGTACCCGCTGTATATAGCCTCCACACTGACTCAGTACTGTATATAGCCTCCACACTGACTCAGTACAGTACCCGCTGTATATAGCCTCCACACTGACTCAGTACTGTATATAGCCTCCACACTGACTCAGTACTGTACCCTCCACTGTATATAGCCTCCACACTGACTCAGTACTGTATATAGCCTCCACACTGACTCAGTACTGTATATAGCCTCCACACTGACTCAGTACTGTACCCGCTGTATATAGCCTCCACACTGACTCAGTACTGTATATAGCCTCCACACTGACTCAGTACTGTACCCGCTGTATATAGCCTCCACACTGACTCAGTACTGTATATGGCCTGCACACTGACTCAGTACTGTATATAGCCTCCACACTGACTCAGTACTGTATATAGCCTCCACACTGACTCAGTACTGTATATAGCCTCCACACTGACTCAGTACTGTACCCGCTGTATATAGCCTCCACACTGACTCAGTACTGTATATGGCCTGCACACTGACTCAGTACCCGCTGTATATAGCCTCGTTATGTTATTCTGTTACTTTTTATTATGAATTAATTTTTTTACTTAAAACTCTTCTTGAACTGCACTGTTGGTTAAAGGGCTTGTAAGTAAGCATTTCACAGTAAGGTCTACACTTCTTGCATTAATAAATAAAGTCTGATTTGATGATTCAAGGTAAAGCAGGTGTCTGATTTATCAGTAGGCCATGCCAAAATGAAGTATATACAGTTGAAGTCGGAAGTTTACATACACTTAGGTTGGAGTCATTAAAACTCGTTTTTCAACCACTCCACAAAATTCTTGTCAACAAACTATAGTTTTGGCTAGTCGGTTAAGTTTACAGACAGATTATTTCACTTATAATTCACTGTATCACAATTCCAGTGGGTTAGAAGTTTACATACACTAAGTATGCCTTTTAACAGCATGGAAAATTCCAGAAAATGATGTCACGGCTTTAGAAGCTTCTGATAGGTTAATAGACATCATTTGAGTAAATTGCAGGAGTACCTGTGGGTGTATTTTAAGGCCTACCTTCAAACTCAGTGCCTCTTTGCCTAACATCATGGGAAAATCAATAGAAATCAGCCAAGACCTCAGAAAAAGAATTCTGATTCATCGTTGGGAGCAATTATCAAATGGATGAAGGTACCATGTTCATCTGTAAAAACACCATGGGACCACGCAGCCTTCATACCACTCAGAAAGGAGATGCGTTCTGTCTCCTAGAGATGAACGTACTTTGGTGTGAAAAGTACTAATCAATCCCAGAACAACAGCAAAGAACCTTGTGAAGATGCGGAAACAGGTACGAAAGTATCTATATCCACAGTAAAATTAGTCCTATATCGACATAACCTGAAAGGCCGCTCAGCAAGGAAAAAGCCCCTGCTCCAAAACCACAAAAAAAGCCAGACTACAGTTTGCAACTGCACATTATGTGGATATATTGAAGCAACATCTCAAGACATCAGTCAGGAAGTTAAAGCTTGGTCGCAAATGGGTCTTCCAAATGGACATTGGCCCCAAGCATACTTCCAAAGTTGTGGCAAAATGGCTTATGGACAACAAAGTCAAGGTATTGGAGTGGCCATCACAAAGCCCTGACCTCAATAACATAGAAAATGTGTGAGAAGAACTGAAAAAGCGTGTGCGAGCATGGAGGCCTACAAACCTGACTCAGTTCCACCAGCTATGTCAGAAGGAATGGGCCAAAATTCACCTAACTTATTGTGGGAAGCTTGTGGAAGGCTACCCAAAACGTTTGACCCAAGTTAAACAATTTATAGGCAATGCCACCAAATACTAATTGAGTGTATGTAAACTTCTGACCCACTGGGAATGTGATGAAAGAAATAAAAGCTTAAATAAATAATTCTCTCTACTATTATTCTAACATTTCACATTCTTAAATAAAAGTTGTGATCCTAACTGACCTAAAACAGGGAACTTTTACTAGGATTAAATGTCAGGAATTGTGAATGAATGAGTTTAAATGTAGTTGGCTAAGGTGTATGTAAACTTCCGACTTCAACTGTATGTATACAGTGCCTTCGTAAATTATTCAGACCCCCTTGACTTTTTCCACATTTTGTTACGTTACAGCCTTATCCTAAAGTGGATTTATTTTTTCAAAATCTACACACAATACCCCACAGTGACAAACCGAAAGCAGTTTTTTTTTCCTTTTTAGGAAATGTATTCAAAAAAAAAGTTTCTACAACTTCATTAGAATTCACCTGTGATTAAATTGATTGGACATGATTTGGAAAGGCACACATTTGTCTATATCAGGCCACAGTTGACAGTGTATGCCGGAGCAAAAACCGAAGAAATTAGGTCGAAGGAATTGTCCGTTGAGCTCCGAGACAGGATTGTGTCGAGGCACAGATCTGGGGTACCAAAACATTGGTGCAGCATTGAAGGTCCCCAACAACACAGTGGCCTCCATCATTCTGCAGCATTGAAGGTCCCCAAGAACACAGTGGCCTCCATCATTCTGCAGCATTGAAGGTCCCCAACAACACAGTGGCCTCCATCATTCTTAAAGGGAAGAAGTTTGGACCCGCCCTTTAAAACTGAGCAATCGGGGAAGAAGGGCCTTGGTCAGAGAGGTGACCAAGAACCCGATGGTTACTCTGACAGAGCTCCAGAGATCCTCTTTGGAGACCTTCCAGAAGGACAACCATCTCTGCAACACTCCACCAATCAGGCCATCATGGTAGAGTGGCAAGACGGAAGCCACTCCTCGGTAAAGGGCACAAGTGTTTATAAAAAGGCACCTAAAGGACACTCAGACCATGAGAAACAAGATTCTCTGGTCTGATGAAACCAAGATTGAATGCTTTGGCCTGAATGCCAAGCGTCACATCTGGAGGAAACCTGTCACCATCCCTACGGTAAAGCATGGTGGTGGCATTGAGGGAAAGATGAACGGAGCAAAGTACAGAGAGATCCTTGATGAAAACCTGCTCCAGAGCGCTCAGGAACTCAGACTGGGGCGAAGATTCACCTTCCAACAGGACAATGACCCTTAGCACAAAGCCAAGACAACGCAGGATTCTCTGAAGTCTCTGAATGTGCTTGAGTGGCCCATCCAGAGGCCGGACTTGAACTCGATAGAACATCTCTGGAGAGACCTGAAAATAGCTGTGCAGCGACACGCCCCATCTGACAGAGCTTGAGAGGATCTGCAGTGAAAAATGGGAGAAACTCCCCAAATACAGGTGTGCCAAGCTTCATACCCAACAAGACTCCAGGCTGTACTCACTGCAAAAGGTGCTGCAACTGAGTAAAGGATCTGAATAGTAAATGTTATTTTTTCATTTAATTTGTTAACACTTCAAAAAAACTGTCTTTGCTTTGTGGTTATGGGATATTGTCTGTAGATTGATGAGGGGGGGAACTATTTAATACATTTTAGAATAAAGCTGTAAATGTAACAAAATGTGGAAAAAGTCAAGGGGTCTGAATACTTTCCGAATACTTTCCGAATGTATTAAAACTTAAAAATATGATCAAAATGATCAATACTCAAATCAAATTCAAATCAAATTTTGCGCCGAATACAACAGGTGTTGACTTTACCGTGAAATGCTAACTTCTAATCCCTTAACCACCAAGGAAGTTCAAGAAATAGAGGTACGAAAATATTTACTAAATAGTAAGGTACGTTTTTTTTATAACAAGTAACACAATAAAATAACAATAACGAGGCTATTATATAGGGGTTACCGGTACCGAGTCAATGTGTAGGGGTACAGGTTAGTTGAGGTCATTTGTACATGTAGGTAGAGGTAAAGTAACTATGCATAGATAATAAACAGTGAGTAGCAGCAGTGTAAAAACAAAGGGGATCAATCTGCCCTCAGATGGGAGGGAGTACGGAAGGAAGGATGTAGTCAAATGAAAAGAAGAGAATAAAAGCGCTCTGTCTGACATAATGGTGGATTGGTACAGCCCCATCCTCACTGACTGGAGGATAATAGGGAAAGATGGATTCCGCTTTTGAAAATAAATGCTGAATATATTTTAAGGTTGGGGCATTGGTAAGAGGGTCAGGTGTGTGTGTGGGTTAAGAATGTTTCTTCGTCAATTATATATTATTTAATCACACGCATGAGAGAAGGGACAGGTCATACACACACGCACCCGCACACACGCGCACGCACACACACACACACACCCACGTCACGCACACACACACACGCACACACACACAACACTTTAGAAAATCATAATATTACAGTTGGCCCTAGGCAATGATAATAAACGATTATTCCAGGAAGTAGAGTGTGGGGGGGTGGTATCTAGGGGCGATGAGTGTCTAGGGGCGTGTCTAGGGACGATGACCTCCTATTCACTCATGTAAGAAAGAGTGATTCACTTGAATGTGTCAGACAATTTTTCAATGTTGTTGAATGAGCGTCTGATTATGCTGTCTCTACCTTCATCACTCCTGTGTCTGTACTGAATGGCTGTTTCAGAAAACGTTACAAGCTGTCAAATCCTTGCTTCCTCCATACGTGCTTCGTCATTTCCTCTGTAAGGGCATTAGAGGAGAGGATCCGTGGTCTTTTCCTTAGACCTCCTCATCCAATTAGCTTTGAGGGGAATTTAGGAAACAAGGACTGAGGATGCAAGGATATGGACAGCAAGTAAAGTTTGCAGACACCGCCAAAGATTCCCCTCCATGTCCTTGTGCGTGTTATAGTAGCACCCCTTACTGGTTATACATGAACACTACTAGCCATAATAGTTCTGGTGAAAACAGAAACTAGTGGATATTCCCTTTGGGCTAAATCTGTCCTCGCCTCGACTCCTCTGTGACCTGAAAATCGATAAGTCGAGTGGTTGAGGAGAGTGTCAATTCATTACTAGACGAACAGAACAGTGTCCTCCCCTTCCTTGATAGACACCTTTCGTCAAGAGCCTTATCTCAATTGGATTTTCTCCTCTCTTGCTTCTTTAAAAAAAAAGGTCAAAGTTCATTGAGGAGAGACGACGAGGAGAGAGAAAGTAGATGAAAATGTGCTCGTATGAAATGAGACTCTCCGTCTCAACTCGCACGCCATCAAGCAAATTACATTTAGTTGTGCCCAATGTACCTGACAATTACGTGGCAGCCAATTTTATAGATAAAAAAGGCATATGGTTTTTAAACGAGTACCTGCTTTTCTCCTCTGACAAAACAAAATATGATTTAAAGGGGGTGTGGCAGATTTCAAAACTCTTAGGTAGAATACAGTGCCTTGCTAAATTATCCACCACCTTGGCGTTTTTCCTATTTTGTTGCATTACAACCTGTAATTTAAATAGATTTTTATTTGGATTTCATGTAAGGAACACAAAATAGTCCAAATTGGTGAAGTAAAATGGAAAAATCTGATTATTAAAAAAATAATAATAATAAAAAGGGAAAAGTGGTGCGTGCATACGTATTCCCTCCTTTGCCTTGAAGCCCCTAAATAAGATCTGGTGCAACCAATTACCTTCAGAAGACGCATAATTAGTTAAATAAAGTCCACCTGTGTGTAATCTAAGTGTCACATTATCTGTCACATGATCTCAGTATATAAACACCTGTTCTGAAAGGCCCTAGAGTCTGCAACACCACTAAGTAAGGGGCACCACCAAGCAAGCGGCACCATGAAGACCAAGGAGCTCTCCAAACAGGTCAGAGACCAAGTTGTGGAGAAGTACAGATCAGGGTTGGGTTATAAAAAAATATCAGAAACTTTGAACATCTCACAGCACCATTTCATCCTTTATTAAAAAATGTAAATAATACGGCACCACAACAAACCTGCCAAGAGAGGGCCACCCACCAAAACTCACAGACCAGGCAAGGTTGGAATTAATCAGAGAGGCAACAAAGAGATCAAAGATAACCCTGAAGGAGCTGCGAAGATCCACAGTGGAGAGTGTAGTATCTGTCCATAGCATCACTTTAAGCTGTACACTCCACAGAGCTGGGCTTTACGGAAGAGTTGCCAGAAAAAAAGCCATTGCTTAAAGAAAAAAAATCAGCAAACACGTTTGGTGTTCGCCAAAAGGCATGTGGGAGACTTCGCAAACATATGGAAGAAGGTACTCTGGTCAGGTGAGACTAAAATTGAGCTTTTTGGCCATCAAGGACAACGCTATGTCTGGCGCAAACCCAACACCTCTCATAACCCTGAGAACACCATCCCCACAGTGAAGCATGGTGGTGGCAGCATCATGCTTTGGGGTTGTTTTACATCGGCAGGGACTGGGAAACTGGTCAGAATTGAAGGAATGATGGATGGTACTAAATACAGGGAAATTCTTGAGGTAAACCTGTTTTAGTCTTCCAGAAAGGAGGACATTCTTCCGTTCGCCTACTAAGGAATTGACATCTCATTGCCCACTCAACCACCACATCGGTTTACAGGTCATGGAGGAGTCAGGACAGAGGAGAGTGGAGGACAGACTTTTCCAAATGAGAAAAGGCAAAAGGATAGTCACGTGTATCCTGAGTCCTTCTGAGAAGAGTTTTGACACACACCCTTCAAAACGGCTGTCATTTTGTCAGAGGATAAAAGCACGCACACATTTAAAAACGATATGCCTTTTATCTATAAAATGTATGCCACAACTAGAGACATTTATTTTTACCACTTTACACATATATTTTGGGATTCCTCCTCTGTAAACATAATTTGTCTGATGAGCGCATTTACAAGCGCATTTGTTTCCACATTTCCTCTCCTTGGCTCCTCTCCTCGATTAAGGAGGACAGAGGAGTTAGCAAAACCAATTGAGAATTCTCCCCAGGATATTGCCATTCACCACCATTAATTCACATCCTTTCTCAATGTCCAGGCTCTTCTATTCACATCCACAGAATAGTCTGCCCTCTTGTGGCCACATCCTATATCTCTGGGTGATTGGAACATGAACTTCAGAAGTAGGACAGGGAATAAATTGTGTGTGTGTGTGTGTGTGTGAACATGTCTGACAGCAGGAGTACACCTAGGGGGCTTCTGCCATCATTACACACCTGTTGGTAAGCTGTAGGTAAGAACACCAGGGAGGCAGGTCTGTCAGAGGGGCTTGGTATGATTGGTATGGATATTTCTGCTAAGCCGTCCACCATTGGCAGCTGCCTGTAGATTGGTAAGATATTCTAGGGCCTAAAAAGCACTATGACTACTGACTGTGACTTCTTTCTATTTCTGTTATTTTCTTATTACGTTAGCAATTCCTTTCTAGTGAACACTACTCCTAGTGTGCAGTATGATCGAGTGGGAGGCTTAGGGCAGTTTCCTTTGCACAGTTATTGCAAGAATGTTCACAACTCACCACTTTAGCTGGACCTACAACTTTACAACCTCCTCCCAAATGTTATGAAAATATATCCCTCCCTAGTGGTTCTATTTTCTCTCTCTTTCACCCTCTCTTCCCCTCGTCTCTCTCTCTCTTTCTTTTGCGCCATCTTGCTCTCTCTAACCAAGAAGAAGGTTGTTTGGCAGGCTTCCCTGGAAACCACAAGGCCAATTCGTCTAACTTAACCCTTCATTGGAGAGAAGCAGTACCCCTCACTCCCTCTCTGTGGACCAAGGCCTTCTAGAGTGTGGGAGGAGGGGAGGGCACTGCTGTAAGGTAGTTGGGAGGAGGGGAATACAACAAGGGAGATGGGTTCATTGCATGCAATGTGAAACATTTAAAAACGTTTTTCTACAGAAAGCAGATATGAGTGTTTCTTATTGGACAAATCAAATCAAATTGTATTGGTCACATGCGCCAAATACAACAGGTGTAGACTTTACAGTGAAATGCTTACTTACAAGCCCTTAACCAACAGGTGTAGACTTTACAGTGAAATGCTGACTACAACAGGTGTAGACTTTACAGTGAAATGCTGACTACAACAGGTGTAGACTTTACAAAAAAAACTTATTGTGGGAAGCTTGTGGAAGGCTACCTGAAACGTTTGACCCAAGTTAAACAATTTAAAGGCAATGCTACCAAATACTAATTGAGTGTATGTAAACTGACCGACTGAGAATGTGATGAAAGAAATATAAGCTGAAATAAATCATTCTCTCTACTATTATTCTGACATTTCACATTCTTAACATAAAGTGGTTATCCTAACTAACCTAAGACAGGGAATATTTACTAGGATTACATGTCAGGAATTGTGAAAAACAGAGTTTCAATGTAGTTTGACTAAGGTGTATATAAACTTCCGACTTCAACTGTATATAGGCCTATAGGCTACCTGGTCTGTGTAATGTTATTTTCACCTCAATCAGCAAGCAAATGAAGTCTGTTTTTACATCTGTTGATAATGACAATTGTTCCTCAATGTATTTGAAAAATCTTTCCAGCTCTCTCGCTTTGAAAACCACTCATTATATGCATTTATCCAGTGTAAACGTCATAAAATAGGCCGACCTGATTATTTCTTATCAGTGCTTGACCTGTACTGAAATAGGTTCTGGTATTCATTTTGGATGCTGGTACTGGTTATATTTAGGTGCAGGAGCTCCACAATACTTTTGAGCTAATATTCTATAAGACGAACAGGAGCTCAAGCAGTATAACATTTGAGGTGCCGGTACTCTGTTCCAGTGAGCTCCTGCCCAAGTCAAGCACTGCTTCTTATCCCTTGTACAAATAGCCTACAGCTGTGTCTGTCCCGAGCTCACTGGCGCAGAGAACTCTGAGGGCCCAGAATTTTTGCTGGCGCAAGCTTCGGGCAGGGCCCAAGTTATTAGTTGTTACAATGTTTCAAGCTCGTTGCAGACAGGCCATGTGTAGCCAATGTGATTTACAGTATATAATTTTTTTTATCCGGATATTTTCTACCTGCAGGCTGAAATATTTGTATTTGTTGACTTCATGTAGGCTATTTTTAAAGAGCTGGCAATGGCAATAGAAGTTACTTTTCAGGTGTATATTTTTTATTTATTTATTTGGTGTGTATATATTTTTATTTTATTTGGATAGGATTTTGATTAACCACATGAAAATAAGTTTGAGATATGAAGACGTTATTATACGCAGATTGTTGGAAATAGTAAGATAAATTGGCGTTCCAGATGTGAAATGTTGCCAACTCCTCATGTAGCCTATTACCGGCAATTTCAGGAGAGTAATGGTTATCTAGATCTCTGGCTCCCTCTTGAGTCGTTTCTGTGTTATTTCATCAAACAGTAAGCTTAAAGCATCAGACAAGCTCAATGCTTTTAGTTGATTTTATTAAAACACATATGGTGTGTCTATATAGGGAAAATGTTTAAACATTTTGACCAATCGATCAGTCGAAAGAACAGACGACTTTTGGTCAACCAAGATGTTTTTTTGTTAGGGACAACCAAAGCTCATCTTTGGATCTGTTGGGGTGGTATGCGAATTGGAGTGGGTCCAGGGTTTCTGTGTTGATGGTATTGATGTGAGCCATGACCAGCCTTTCAAAGGATTTCATGGCTACAGATATGAGTGCTATGGAGCGATAGTCATTTAGACAGGTTACCTTGGTGTTCTTAGGCACAGGGAATATGGTGGTTTGCTTCAAAACATGTAAGTATCACAGACTGGGTCAGAGAGAGGTTGAAAATGTCAGTGAAGACACTTTCCAGCTGGTCAGCGCAAGCTCTGTATACGCATCCTGGTATTCCGTCTGGCCCTGCGGCCTTGTGAACGTTAAGCTGATTACTCACATCAGCTATGGAAAGCGTGATCATACAGTCATCTGGAACAGCTGGTCTCATGCATGGTTCAGTGTTGCTTGCCTCAAAACGAGCATAGAAGGAATTTAGCTCATCAAGTAGGCTCACTTCGCAGCTCTCAGCTAGGTTTCCCTTTGTAATCCTTGATAGTCTGCCAGCTCTGCCACATCCTACGAGCGTCAGAGCTGGTGTAGTAGGATTCAATCTTATTGACGCTTTGCCTGTTTGATGGTTTGTCGGTTGGCATAGCAGAATTTGTTATAAGCGCCGGATTAGTGTCCCGCTCCTTGAAAGCGGCAGCTCTAGCCTAGCTCAATGCGGATGTTGCCTGTAATCCATAGCTTCTGGTTAGGATATGTACGTTTGATCACTGTGGGGACAATGTCATTGATGCACTTATTAATGAAGCCGGTGACAGGTGTGGTAAACTCCTCAATGCCATCAGATGAATCACGGAACATATTCCAGTCTGTGCTAGCGAAACAGTCCTATAATTTAGCATATATACATACATACATATATGTATATATATAGATAGATACATAGATATAAAGGTCGCAAAGTTCAAGGGGGCCGAATACTTTCGCAAGGCACTGCATATGGCATGCACGCACAAACACCCACACACACAAACACATACTCCTTACATCACCTCACAGAGCAAGAACAGTCAAAAACACACACCCAGCCATCTTCCCTCCTTTCGTCACGTGGCTTGTGGCTGTGCTCAAACCCCCTGAGTCTCAACCGAGGCCCTGTGAAAATACAACTCCTTTCACCCACGCACACTGGGCCATTTCCAGCAGCACGTTATAACGGGAAACGCTTTTCCAGAGTGAAACTTCCTGGAGCAGAGCAGTGTGCTGCACTACACACACACACACACACACACTCTAGTGCACACATACATGCATGCAGTGTGTACACACACGTTAGCTATAATACACACTAACGCACTCACACACACATGCATGCACACACCCACACGCAAGGTTTCTGTAATATGTAGATATGCGTCTTAAACCATAAACGGATCCAGACATACAGAAAGCTGTAATCAAGAGAGGGCTTTTTTGTCATTTTCTCCATCCCTATTTAGTCTATTTTTCTGACTAAATGAGATTGGTGGGCTGTATTGTGTGGTGGGCTCTGCTCTGCTGAAGACACATATGGCAGTGATTATGGTCCAGTGTTTATCCGAGCTCACTGAGCCCTCTTTGGGGCTGACTACGTCTGTGTTCCAAATGGCATCCTATTCCCTATATGCACTCAATAGGAAATAGGATGCCATTTGGGACACGTACTCTATACTGTAAAGGCCTGCCCTGGTGGAATTGTAGAAACAACCAGAATCATGTATATATAACAACCAGCCATGAAGACCACACTCTGCTCTCATGGCAGAAATGGACAGAGAAAGGTCAAAGGCTAAAGATTCTAGAGGTCGACCGATTATGATTTTAACACCAATACCGATTATTGGAGGACCAAAAAATCCGATACCGATTAATCACCCAATTTTATATATATATATATATTTGTTGTCACTTTCGTCATAATGATCGGACCAAGGCGCAGCGTGAATAGAGTTCCACATAATTGTAATAAATCGAAACTCACTGAACAAAACAACAAACAACCAAACGAAAGGCAACTATACATAGACAAGATCCCACAAAACAAATGAGGAAAATGGCTACCTAAATATGATCCCCAATCAGAGACAATGATAAACAGCTGTCTCTGGTTGGGAACCATATCAGGCCAACATAGACATACAAAAAACCCTAGACATACAAAACTGGAGTACCCACCCTAGTCACACCCTGACCTAACCAAAATATATAGAAAAACAGAGATATCTAAGGTCAGGGCGTGACATTTGTAATAATGGCAATTACAACAATACTGAATGAGCACTTATTTTAACTTAATATAATACATCAATAAAATCAATTTAATCTCAACTAAATAATGAAACATTTCAATTTGGTTTAAATAATGCAACAACAAAGTGTTGGAGAAGAAAGTAAAAGTGCAATATTTGCCATGGAAAAAAGCTAACGTTTAAGTTCCTTGCTCAGAACATGAGAACATATGAAAGCTGGTGGTTCCTTTTAACATGAGTCTTCAATATTCCCAGGTAAGAAGTTTTAGGTTGTGATTCGATGATAAATTAACAGGCACCGCATCGATTATATGCAATGCAGGACAAGCTAATGCTTGCTAGAAACTTACCTTAATGCTAGCTAGAAACTTACCTTAATGCTAGCTAGAAACTTACCTTAATGCTAGCTAGAAACTTACCTTGGCTCCTTGCTGCACTCGCGTAACAGGTAGTCAGCCTGCCACGCAGTCTCCTCGTGGAGTGCAATGTAATCGGCCACAATCGGTGTCCAAAAATGCCGGTTACCGATTGGTATGAAAACTTGAAATCGGCCCTTCCGATAAATCGGTCGACCTCTAAAAGAAGCACCCACTAACACACAAAAAAGCATGCATGCAAGTGTGACACACCACATGGGTGAATTCAGTTACAGTACACAACATCAAAGATCGTACAAACATGAAACTAACTCAAACCACTTTCACAAACATGTGCACAGAGCTGTCAAATCTAGTGATGGATATACACTATTTGCTGAAATAGCATACAGTGTATGTATTTATTCTGTACATCCGTATCTGTGGAGCATATGTGTAGCATTGGGATGTACAGAATACATTACACACACTCAATAAACCACACACACGTTATCACGCTCTCTCTCTCTCTCACACACACACACACACACACACACACACACACACACACACACACACACACACACACACACACACACACACACACACACACACACACTCAGTGTGAGGTCACTTCCCCTTTCTCTCTCCATCTATTATATGATGCAGACAGTTTCACACTAAAGCTCCACTATAAACACTATGGCAGGCTGTGAGTCAGAGAGTTTCCACATCACACCTCCTCCCATCGGAGGTCACAACAGGCTCACAGACAAGACCCCACAGGCCCAGCCAATCAGAGACGCTCTTACTGGCAGGGTCACTTAAGCTGCTTTCATGCGCAACCTCAGAAATCCTGCCTCTTTTCTTCAACATTCATAGCATGGGTTTCTCGCTAATATTTCCAATTTAGGATGATCAGATGATTCACCCCCATCTGGATCCAGTCTTCAGACTACTCGTCTGACTGTTCTGTTCTGCTCTCAAACCAACATGCTGGCACAAATGAGAGGGGATTCTTCTGTACTGTACTCTAGTTGGTTACATAACACTGTTGGCAGCAAGAGAGATTTATATAGATATAAATGATGTATCAAAGTAGATACACTTTAATTAAACCTTTCTCTGAGGATATTGTACGAGCAGGGAAGAGAGAGAGAGACACCCTCTTCAACACCCTCTTCAACATATATATCAACAAGGGCACTAGAACAGTCTGCAGCACCCGTCCTCACCCTACTAGAATCTGAAGTCAAATGTCTACCGTTTGCTGATGATCTGGTGCTTCTGTGCCTAACCAAGGAGGACCTACAGCAGCACCTAGATCTTCTGCACAGATACTGTCAGACTTGGCCCCTGACAGAAAATCTCAGTAAGACAAAAATAATGGTGTTTTAAAAAAGGTCCAGTTGCCAGGACCACAAATACAAATTCCATCTAGACACCATTGCCCTAGAGCACACAAAAATAGACAAATGTTGGCCTAAACATCAGCGCCACAGGTAACTTCCACAAAGCTGTGAATGATCTGAGAGACAAGGTAAGAAGGGCCTTCTATGCCATCAAAAGGTAATGTAATTCGACATACCAATTAGGATCTGGCAAAAAAGACTTGAATCAGTTATAGAACCTATTGCCCTTTATGGTTGTGAGGTCTGAGGTCAGCTCACCAACCAAGAATTCACAAAATGGGAAAAACACCAAGTTGAGACTGCATGCAGAATTTTGCAATAAAATCCTCAGTGTATAACGTAAAACAGCAAAGACGCCAAAAAATGCATGCAGAGCAAAATTAGGACGATACCCACTAATTATCAAAATCCACAAAAGAGTGGATAAATTCTTCAACTCCCCTAAGCAAGCTGGTCTTGGGGTTCTGTTTATAAACACAAACAGACCCCGCAGAGCCCCAGGACAGCAACACAATTAGTACCAACCAAACCATGAGAAAAAAAATCATTGCTTCACACATTGGAAAGAATGTACAAAAAAACTGTGCAAACTAGAAAGTTATTTGGCCCTAAACACAGAGTACACAGTGGCAGAATACCTGACCACTGTGACTGACCCAAAAGGAAGGACATCTTTGACTATGCATAGCTTTGCTATTGAGAAAGGCCAATGAAGGCAGACCTGGCTCTCAAGAGAAGACTGGCTATGTGCACACTGCCAACACAATGAGGTGCACTTTTTAACATGCCAAATGTATGACCATATTAGAGACACATACTTCCCTCAGATTACACAGCCCACAAAGATTTCGAAAACAAATCCAATGTTGATCTCTATTGGGTGAAATACCACAATGTGCAATCACATCCGCAAGATGTGTGACCTGTTGCCACAAGAAAAGGGAAACCAGTGAATGTCACGCCCTGGCCATAGAGAGGCTTTTATATTCTCTATTTTGGTTAGGCCAGGGTGTGACTAGGGTGGGCATTCTAGTTTCTTTATTTCTATGTTTTCTGTTTCTGTGATTTGGCCGGGTATGGTTCTCAATCAGGGACAGCTGTCTATCGTTGTCTCTGATTGGGAATCATACTTAGGCAGCCTGTTTTTCCACCTTAGTTGTGGGTAGTTGTCTTTTTTAGTGGCCTGTATAGCCCTAGTAAGCTTCACATTCATTTAGTTGTTTCTTGTTTTGTTGGCGACATTTCTAAATAAAGGAAAATGTACGCTCATCACGCTCATCACGCTGCACCTTGGTCCGGCCATTCCATACAACGATCGTGACAGATCTACCCACCACAAACGGACCAAGCGGCGTGGCCGGGAGGAGCAGGGTTTTCTGGAGGAATGGACATGGGAGGACATCCTGAATGGGAAAGGATCCTGGACGTGGGAGGAGATCCTGGCGGGAAAGGATCGCCTGCCGTGGGAGCAGGTGGAAGCAGCGAGGAAGGCGGAGACAGCGAGAAAAAGGGCCCAGGATTACACACGGCTGGCATGAAAGACCGGGAGGCCACTCCAAAGAAAATTGGGGGAGAGAACACGGGGAGTGTGGCAGAGTCAGGATTCAGACCTGAGCCAACTCCTCGTGCTTACCATAAGGAGCATGGTACTGGTCACCGTGTTATGCGGTGGAGCGCACAGTGCCTCCAGTGCGCGTTCACAGCCCGGTGCGCTACATTCCAGCTTTTGGACGGGCTAGAGTGGGCATCCAGCCAGGATGGATGGTGCCTGCTCAGCGCGCCTAGCCTTCAGTGCATCTCTTCGGCCCAGGATATCCTGCGCCGGCTCTGCGCAGGTAACCATCCAGCCAGGACGGGTTGTGCAGGCTCTACGCTTGAGACCTCCAGTGCGCCTCCATGGCCCAGTGTATCCGGTAGAGGTCGACCGATTAAATGATTAATTAAGGTATTTTTGGGCGCCGATTTGCCGATTTGTTTTTATTTTATTATTATATTTTTTAAATACACCTTTATTTAATCTTTATTTAACTAGGCAAGTCAGTTAAGAACACATTCTTATTTTCAATGAAGGCCTAGGAACAGTGGGTCAACTGCCTCGTTCAGGGGCAGAAAGACAAATTTTCACCTTGTCAGCTCGGGGGACCCAATCTTGCAACCTTACAGTTAACTAGTCCAACACAATAACGACCTGCCTCTCTCTCGCTGCACTCCACAAGGAGACTGCCTGTTACGCAAATGCAGTAAGCCAAGGTAAGTTGCTAGCTAGCATTAAACTTATCTTATAAAAAACAATCAATCATAATCACTAGTTAACTACACATGGTTGATGATATTACTAGATATTATCTAGCGTGTCCTGTGTTGCATATAATCTGACTGAGCATACAAGTATCTAAGTATCTGACTGCGTTGGTAGGCAGAAGCAGGCGCGTAAACATTCATTCAAACAGCACTTTCATGCGTTTTGCCAGCAGCTCTTCGTTGTGCGTCAAGCATTGCGCTGTTTATGACTTCAAACCTATCAACTCCCGAGATGAGGCTGGTGTGAGGTGTGACCGAAGTGAAATGGCTGGCTAGTTAGCGCGCGCTAATAGCATTTCAAACTTCACTCACTCTGAGCCTTCTAGTGGTTGTTTCCCTTGCTCTGCATGGGTAACGCTGCTTCGATGTGGTGGCTGTTGTTGTTGTGTTGCTGGTTCGAGCCCAGGGAGGAGCGAGGAGAGGGACGGAAGCTATACTGTTACACTGGCAATACTAAAGTGCCTATAAGAACATCCAATAGTCAAAGGTTAATGAAATACAAATGGTATAGAGGGAAATAGTCCTATAATAACTACAACCTAAAACTTCTTACCTGGGAATATTGAAGACTCATGTTAAAAGGAACCACCAGCTTTCATATGTTCTCATGTTCTGAGCAAGGAACTGAAACGTTAGCTTTCTTACATAGCACATATTTCACTTTTACGTTCTTCTCCAACACTTTGTTTTTGCATTATTTAAACCAAATTGAACATGTTTCATTATCTACTTGAGGCTAAATAGATTTTATTGATGTATTATATTAACTTAAAATAAGTGTTAATTCAGTTTTATTATTACAATTTTTTTTTTTTTTTTTAAATCGACCGATTAATCGGTATCGGCTTTTTTGGTCCTTCAATAATCGGTATCGGCGTTGAAAAATCATAATCGGTCGTCCTCTAGTATCCGGTCCCTACTCCCAGAACCAGGCCTCCTGTCTGTCTCCCCAACCTGGTGAGTTCTGTGCCTGCCCCCAGAACCAGGCCTCCTGTATGTCTCCCCAGCCTGGTGAGTCCTGTGCCTGCTCCCAGAACCAGGCCTCCTGTATGTTTCCCCAGCCTGGTAAGCCACGCACCAGGCTGCCTATACTCCCTCCAGTGATGATCCATGGCACGAAGCCTCCAGTGATGATCCATGACCCGAAGCCTCCAGTGATTATCCATGGTACGAAGCCTCCAGTGATGATCCATGGTACGAAGCCTCCAGTGATGATCAAAGTGAGGGGAGCCAGAGGTGGAGCGGGGTCTGCGACCCGCACCGGAGCTGCCACCGAAGTAGATGCCCACCCGGACCCTCTCCTATAGAGTCAGGTTTTGCGGCCGGAGTCTGCACCCTTGGGGGGGGGGGTTACTGTCACGCCCTGGCCATAGAGAGGCTTTTATTTTCTATTTTGGTTAGGCCAGGGTGTGACTAGGGTGGGCATTCTAGTTTCTTTATTTCTATGTTGCGGGTAGTTGTCTTTTTTAGTGGCCTGTATAGCCCTAGTAAGCTTCACATTCATTTTGTTGTTTCTTGTTTTGTTGGCGACATTTCTAAAGGAATATGGTAATGTACATTTTTTGTTGTTTATTTCAGTTCTGTTTATCTATTTCAATTTCTTCGGCAATGTAAACATATGTTTACCATGCCAATAATGCCCTTAAATTGAATTGAGAGAGAGAGAGAGAGAGAGAGAGAGAGAGAGAGGCCATTTCAGTAGCCTTGACCACATGGATGTACTGGTCAAAATGAAAGACTATATTTTCACTGCTTAATCACTTCCATTTGTCCACACATTGGCGTGAACATTTTCCATACTGGCCATGTACTGTACAACTAATACTCTCTAACAAAGCTAGAACCGTACAGAACACTACACCTCTTGCCCATCTGGGCAGTGGGCACCTCTCCTGAGGGGTAGGACTGTCTTGGCACGCCTGGCCTGCCTGATATGTGCCCCTGGCAGATGGGCATCTCTTGGGCACCACTGTCCAGAGACTGGCAAAAGGAGATTGCATGGATGGTATTCCAGTATGACTCCATACAGGGACAAGGAAAACACTGGGATCCTATAAGCACCAGGGAATGAATCATCATGTTCATTAGGCACCAAACGTTTTAAAATGCTTTCCATTGTGATGTTTATGTGGTGGAAATCTGAGATGTGGGCAATCCATAACATGCTGACCCCATCATGCGCATGTTGATTGTGTCCCCCCAAACCAGATGCAATCAAGACACGCAGGTTGAAAATATCAAACTATCAAAACTCTGAACCAATTATATTAATTTAGGGACAGGTCGAAAAGCATTAAACATTTATGGCTATTTAACTAGCTAGCTTGCTGTTGCTAGCTAATTTGTCCTGGGATATAAACATTGTTTTTTTAACCTGAAATGCACAAGGTCCTCTACTCCGACAATTAATCCACAGATAAAAGCGTAAACCTAATTCGTTTCTCGTCATTTCTCCTTCTTCCTTCACGCTTCTTTTTCTTCTTTGGACTTAATATTGCGGTTGGCAACCAACTTTAAGGTGCATTACCACCACCAACTGGACTGGAGTGTGGACCTCAGTTCATCACCCACGTAGGTATATGTTCCTAAAAACCAAAGAGGAGATTTGAGAGGCAGGACTTGTAGCGTGTTAAGCGTAACAAATAGAACCAAATTCTATTTTAGCGGCCGGCATCGCAGACACTCACTAACGCGAGTGAGAAGTGTGGGTGCAATGATTGAATACCATGTATGTGTACATTTATTTTGCACGCGACACGAGTGGTATTTAAGTAAAGGTATGCACTGGCATACAGCTGGTCTTACTATAGTACATTAATATTATAAGAGGAGATTTCTCATCAGCTGAGTGCCAGGAAATATCCAGACTTGTGAATCAATTATTACTGAGTGCTACTGACTAACTGCATAGGACAACACAGGAAATAGCAAGTTGTAGTACACATTGGTTATTGGATGTATGGTATATAAGATGTCTATAGCAAGTGTAATATGGTGGCAGGGAATAGTTAGTCCTTTTAATAACTTTTTTTTCCAGAGAAATGTGTAACTCCATGATACACACTGCTCAAAAAAATAAAGGGAACACTTAAACAACACAATGTAACTCCAAGTCAATCACACTTCTGTGAAATCAAACTGTCCACTTAGGAAGCAACACTGATTGACAATAAATTTCACATGCTGTTGTGCAAATGGAATAGACAACAGGTGGAAATTATAGGCAATTAGCAAGATACCCCCAATAAAGGAGTGGTTCTGCAGGTGATCACAGATCACTTCTCAGTTCCTATGCTTCCTGGCTGATGTTTTGGTCACTTTTGAATGCTGGCGATGCTTTCACTCTAGTGGTAGCATGAGACGGAGTCTACAACCCACACAAGTGGCTCAGGTAGTGCAGCTCATCCAGGATGGAACATCAATGCGAGCTGTGGCAAGAAGGTTTCCTGTGTCTGTCAGCGTAGTGTCCAGAGCATGGAGGCGCTACCAGGAGACAGGCCAGTACATCAGGAGACGTGGAGGATTGGCAAATTCGCCACTGGCGCCCTGTGCTCTTCACAGATGAAAGCAGGTTCACACTGAGCACATGTGACAGTCTGGAGACACCGTGGAGAACGTTCTGCTGCCTGCAACATCCTCCAGCATGACCGGTTTGGCGGTGGGTCAGTCATGGTGTGGGTGGCATTTCTTTGGGGGGACGCACAGCCCTCCATGTGCTCGCCAGAGGGAGCCAGACTGCCAATAGGTACCGAGATGAGATCCTCAGACCCCTTGTGAGACCATATGCTGGTGCGGATGGCCCTGGGTTCCTCCTAATGCAAGACAATGCTAGACCTCATATGGCTGGAGTGTGTCAGCAGTTCCTGCAAGAGGAAGGCATTGATGCTATGGACTGGCCCGCCCGTTCCCCAGACCTGAATCCAATTGAGCACATCTGAGACATCATGTCTCGCTCCATCCACCCCAGACTGTCCAGGAGTTGGCGGATGCTTTAGTCCAGGTCTGGGAGGAGATCCCTCAGGAGACCATCCGCCACCTCATCAGGAGCATGCCCAGGCGTTGTAGGGAAGTCATACAGGCACGTGGAGGCCACACACACTACTGTGCCTAATTTTGACTTGTTTTAAGGACATTACATCAAAGTTGGATCAGCCTGTAGTGTGGTTTTCCACTTTAATTTTGAGTGTGACTCCAAATCCAGACCTCCATGGGTTGATAAATTTGATTTCCATTGATAATTTGTGTATGATTTTGTTGTCAGCACATTCAACTATGTAAAGAAAAAAGTATTTAATAAGAATATTTCATTCATTCAGATCTAGGATGTGTTATTTTAGTGTTCCCTTTATTTTTTTGAGCAGTGTATTTAAGCAATAAGGCACGGGGGAGGTGTGGTATATAGCCAATATTCCACGGCTAAGGGCTGTTCTTAGGCACGACGCATCGAGTGCCTGGACACAGCCCTTAGCCGTGGAATATAGCCAATATACCACAAACCCTAGATGTGCCTTATTGCTATAATAAACTGGTTACCAATGTAATTAGTGCAGTAAAAATACATGTTTTGTCATACCCGTGATACAGTATATGGTCAGCGTTCAGCGCTGGAAGCATACAGTTTATAAATGCTTGCCTACTACTGGTCTACTACTGGTCCATTACTGGTCTACTACTGATCTACTACTGGTCCATTACTGGTCTACTACTGGCCTACTACTGTTTTGTCATACCCGTGATACAGTATATGGTCAGCATTCAGCGCTGGAAGCATACAGTTTATAAATGCTTGCCTACTACTGGTCTACTACTGGCCTACTACTGGTCCATTACTGGTCTACTACTGGCCTACTACTGTTTTGTCATACCCGTGATACAGTATATGGTCAGCATTCAGCGCTGGAAGCATACAGTTTATAAATGCTTTTATTGGTTGACGTTAGTGCAGGTGGCTAATGCATGAACAGACTGTCACCCAGGCCATCAATCTGTAGCTATGCATGAACAGACTGTCACCCAGGCCATCAATCTGTAGCTATGCATGAACAGACTGTCACCCAGGCCATCAATCTGTAGCTATGCATGAACAGACTGTCACCCAGGCCATCAATCTGTAGCTATGCATGAACAGACTGTCACCCAGGCCATCAATCTGTAGCTATGCATGAACAGACTGTCACCCAGGCCATCAATCTGTAGCTATGCATGAACAGACTGTCACCCAGGCCATCAATCTGTAGCTATGCATGAACAGACTGTCACCCAGGCCATCAATCTGTAGCTATGCATGAACAGACTGTCACCCAGGCCATCAATCTGTAGCTTATCTCTCCTCTCTCAGGGTTCTGATGGTCTGATTATCATATCAACATCAACACAGGAAGCTAATACAGGGACAGCTTGGCTGAACAGGATATGATATAAACTATCAAAATAAAGAAAGTTGCACACTTCATGTATAAACTCCCAGCAATGTAATGGGTATTTACCAACGTTTTGGCATCACTTTGCATTCCTCAGGACATCACTTCCATCTTGAGGAAGGCAGTGATGCCCGAAACGTTGGTAAATACCCATTCAATTGCTGGGAGTTTATACATGTAGTGTGCGACTTTCTTTATTTTGATAGTTTATAATTTATTCGCTGTTAGTCAGCACCTCTATACAAACAATTTTTTCTGGCCGTGCGCCAGCTCATGTTTTTTAATGAACAGGATATGATGACACCAAGGTGTTGATGTTGTCATGCAACATATTCACAATGTGGTAATAAGCAATAAGGTTGTACGTTCTAATAATCATTTAGTTTATATTTCATGTTACGGATGGTTCACTTAAGAATACAACAAAAGACTGTCAAGGTGCATTTTGTGTGTGTGTGTGTGTGTGTGTGTGTGTGACTGCTCTCTCCCTCTCCCAGGACTGTGATGATGGGTCAGAAATGTGATGTCAGGGGCTTCTGGACATTCTGCGGGGGGAGCAGTCCAGTCTATCGGCCCCTCTATTAGTGTCACAGCACACAGCGCAGGGGCCACACAGGTCACAAACATACACACACACATACTCAGCCTGCGCACACACACACACACACACTATCTTTATTTATTTTATTTAACCTTTATTTAACGATTTAAATTCTTATTTACAATGACGGCCTACCAAAACGCAAAAGGCCTCCTGCGGGGATAAAAAATATATATAAATATAGGACAAAACACACATCACAACAAGAGAGAGACAACACTGCATGAAGAGAAACCTAAGACAACAGCATAGCAAGGCAGCAACACATGACAACACAGCATGGTAGCAACACAACATGGCAGCAACACATGACAACACAGCATGGTAGCAAAACAACATGATAACAGCATGGTAGCAGCAGAAAAGATGATACAAACAATATTGGGCCCAGATAACAGCAAAAAGTGCAACGATGGTAGAGACAACAACACATCACACAAAGCAGCCACAACTGTCAGTAAGAGGGTCCAGTCTTTGAATGAAGAGATTGGGATAAAACTGTCCAGTTTGAGTGTTTGTTGCAGCTCATTCCAGTCGCTAGCTGCATCGTAACTGAAAAGAGGAGCGACCCAGGGATGTGTGTGCTTTGGGGACCTTTAACAGAATGTGACTGGCAGAACGGGTGTTATATGTGGAGGATGAGGGCTGCAGTAGATATCTCAGATATTGGGGAGTGAGGCCTAAGAGGGTTTTATAAATAAGCATCAACCAGTGGGTCTTGCAACCAGTATACAGAGATTACCACTTTACAGAGGAGTATATAGTGTGTCCTATAAGGATCATTGGTGGAAAATCTGATGGCCAAATGGTAAAGAACATCTAGCTGCTCGAGAGCACCCTTACCTGCCGATCTATAAATTCTGTCTCCATAATCTAGCATGGGTAGGATGGTCATCTAAATCATGGTTAGTTTGGCAGCTGGGGTGAAAGAGGAGCAATAATGATAGAGGAAACCAAGTCTAGATTTAACTTTAGCCTGCAGCTTTGATATGTGCTGAGAAAAGGACAGTACACCGTCTTGCCATACTCCCAAGTACTTGTATGAGGTGACTACCTCAAGCTCTAAACCCTCAGAGGTAGTAATAACACCTGTGGGAAGAGGGGCAATCTTCTTACCAAACCACATGACCTTTGTTTTGGAGGTGTTCAGAACAAGGTTAAGGGCAGAGAAAGCTTGTTCGACACAAAGAAAGCTTTGTTGTAGAGAATTTAACACAAAATCTGGGAGGGGCCAGCTGATTATAAGACTGTATCATCTGTATATAAATGGATGAGAGAGCTTCCTACTGCCTGAGCTATGTTGTTGATGTAAATTGAGAAGAGCGTGGGGCCTAGGATTGAGCCTTGGGGTACTCCCTTGGTGACAGGCAGTGGCTGAGACAGATTTTCTGACTTTATACACTGCACTCTTTGAGAGAGGTAGTTCGCAAACCAGGTCAAAGACCCCTCAGAGACACCAATACTCCTTAGCCGGCCCACAAGAATGGAATGGTCTACCGTATCTAAAGCATTGGCCATTTCAATAAAAATAGTAGCACAATTTTGCTTAGAATCAAGGGCAATGGTGACATCATTGAGGACCTTTAAGGTTGCAGTGACACATTCATAACCTGAGCGGAAACCAGATTGCATACCCGAGAGAATACAATAGAAATCAAGAAAGCCAGTTATTGATTGAATGTCTGGTTAATGTATGTCTGGTTGAGGAAAATCATATCCAGCTTCCCTCGCTGTGTTAAGAGCCTGTGATAACAGCTTGTTTTTGGTGTTTAAATAATTCATTAAAATCCCATTTCAAGACATCCCCAAAGCCTTCTCCAGAATTACTTTCTAAGCAAACTGGGTTCAAATGATTTGAAATCTTTCTAATACTTCAAGTGAACGTGTCTGTCTGATTGTGTATGTGTGTGTCTGTCACTACTAGAATGGCCATGATAGTCATGCAAAATGAATGCATGTATTATGTTTAAAAATGGACACCAAATGTAAATTGTAATAATTCAGAATATTCAGACCAATATTGACTGGTCCAGAAGTGTCTAAATACTAAAATAAGTCGACAGTGTATTTTCTGCCAGCACAGCTGGCCCGTCCAAACTACACCTCAGCTACCCCGAGTGCACAAATCATTAAGAACACCTGATGTTTCCATGACATAGATAGACCAGGTGAATCCAGGTGAAAGCTATAATCCCTTATTGATGTCACTTGTTAAAATCTCTTAAAAGGATCGGACCCTTTTTTTTAAATGACATACCCAAATCTAACTTGCGTATTCTTGATACCATTTCAAAGGAAGCACTTTGAAGTTTGTGGAAATGTGAAATTAATGTAGGAGAATATAACACAATAGATCTGGTAAAAGATAATACAAACAAAAAAACATGTTTTCTTTCTTATTTTCTTTCTCCCATCTTTGAAATGCAAGAGAAAGGCCATACTATAATATTGCAGATTAGGCGGAATTTATATTTTGTCCACTAGGTGGCAGCAGTATATGTGCAAAGTTTCAGAGTGATCCAGTGAAGCATTGCAATACATCAGAAAATGTTGTATCAAGTATGTCCAAATGTGCCCGAATTGGTCAGTTGATACATTTCCAAGTACATAAGTATAGAGGACATACGAATATGATATGGTAATAAAAAATGTAAGTTTACACACTCCCAGGAAGGTCATACATGATGAAAAATGAGCATCTCTACAGAAAAGACACTAACCGGGATGGGTGTTGGGCCAGAAACAACAGGGGATCACATTTTAGAACCCAGTTCCCACATTTTAATATAAACAATTATTTTATCAAACAAAAATATGCTACATTTTATCTCTGGAACTCTCAGGATGACAAATCAGAGCAAGGTTACTGAGTGTAAGGGACACTGATCCCGTAAAGGTTCAATCACTGTAGATGAAGGGGAGGAGACAGGTTAAAGAATGATTTTTAAGCCTTGAGACAATTGAGGCATGGATTGTGTACAGTATGTGTGCCCTTCAGAGGGTGAATGGGCAAGACAAAAAATGTAAGTGCCTTTGAACGGGGTATGGTAATAGGTGCAAGACGCACTGGTTAGTATCAAGAACTGCAACGCTGCTGGGTTTTTCACTCTCAACAGTTTCCTGTGTGTATCAAGAATGGTCCGCCACCCAAAGGACATCCAGCCAACTTGACACAACTGTGGGAAGCATTGGAGTGAACATGGGCCAGCATCCCTGTGGAGCGCTTTTGACACCTTGTAGAGTCCATGCCCCAACGAATTGAGGCTGTTCTGAGGGCAAAAGGGGGTGCA